>NW_026902009.1:0-78954 GCF_033783945.1 Neopsephotus bourkii
CTTAGTTACTGGACTGTTCTTATCTCGACCCATGGGAGTTACATTCTTTCGATTCTCCTCCCCATCCCTCTGGGAGCAAGGGGAGGGAAGAAGGGGGGGAATGAGAGAGAGACTGCATGGCTGATTTACGGCTGAGCTTAAACCACGACAAGCTCCAAAAACCGCATGCCTCCCGAGTACCATACATTTCAGATAGACATGTTGTCCCTATGTGCAGCACTTTACCAGGGGTAATGTCTGTGTGGCACAGTTGTGCATGTCATTTGTTAATGTGTGAACAAGTGTTCAGGCTCAGGGAGACCAACTTGCTGTTATCATGAGCTTAGGTAGGGCTCTTGGCAGAGCCAGGCAGGCAGAGGAGAGCTGGGCCCTGGCTCATCTCTCAGCATGTCTGAGTGGTTACACGCAGGGCTGGGAGCCTTGCTGCACATCCCTCTGGTTATCTGGGTTTCATGACAGCCTTTGATAAAGAACCACAAGGCAGACAGCGGCGGCAGCTCAAGGGGATCAGGGATAGAGGTAGCAACAAAGGACCTGGGTCCAAATCAAAAGGATCTTAGCAGCCGCGCTGAGGGGGGCAGCTCCTGCTGGGGTTGGGATGGGGATGCTCCCTCCTCTTCAGAGGAGGGGAATGAAGGGGAGAGGGGGAGTGAGGCTGTAACACTGCTCTGCACCCTTCTCAGGCTGTATTTTGCTGTACTCATTCCCTTTACACTGCCTCCTGCAAAGACCTGGTTTGTCTCCAGCATTGAAATGCTTTGTTAGGACACAGAAAAAGGAGTGCCATGCATCCTACAGGTGTGTCCAACAGCCATGCTGCTCAGCCTCCCCTTAGCCATCACCCTGTACCATCCTGGGTATTCTCCTGACAAATGTGAGCTTTTGAAAGGAGGGAAGAGATTCAGAAACTCAGGATGTGCTCAAAGCAAGTAAGTGTGTTAGCTGAAGTAATGGGAGCTCTTTTCCTGAGTGCTTGCGGTAAGCTCCATTATCGCGCCAGGGCTCTGTACCTTCAGTGCTGTGCAGTTGGGCAGAAATGCTCCTTAATGCCAAACTGGAGCTATCTTTTGTAGTGCAATTGTTCCTCAATAATCTTGAAATGGAATATAATTAGGAAAGGAGGAGGAGAGTGTGTGTGGGAACTGCAAGCTGTTCTGTTCCTGCTGTGTGGATGATTGCTGATAGTGCACCTGGGTCTTGAGAAAGCCAAGGAGTGTTTGTGTGTATGGGTGCAAGGTCAGTCTGGAAAACTGCCTGGGGAGTGACTGTTTATAGAATGGAATTTAAAGTGACTGAAAACAGTCACTGTGAATGATGTGGTCTCTGTTTGGCTTCATAGCTCAGATTTGTATCTGTATGCTATATATTGCCATGCTGTAGTGAATAAAGAGGAACAGGAACTAGTTTTGCAAGTATGGGTTGTGTGTGTGTTTGTTTAGCATCTTTCTTTACAGATGCTGCAAGTGTGCAGTTGTAGTTGGGAGCTGTAATGCATGGCTTCTGCCAGTGCAGCCCCTGTCCAGGACCATTGGCCATGGAGCATCTTCACCCCACGGAGCTGGCTGCAGCCTTTACCTTAAAAATGAGGAGTAAAGAGGAGGGTTTGGTTGGGGATTTTTTCCTTTTATTATGAAAAAAGCTGAAAATTGTTTCAGAAGAGTCTCACAAGCTTTAAATCATGCTTCTGAAGAGCCAGTTCAAAGCAGTGGCATCTCCAACTGCAGACCCACCCTGAGCTACAGGGCTGTGCTGCCATCCCCAGATTCCAGATACCTCCCAGCCAGAGGGATACAAGTCTAGGACACAGGGATGGAGATGGATGCTCATTGCAGACAGTCCATACATGGGTGGAAGTACCCTAACACCCAATGAAGAATTTGCCTCCTAGCAACAACTCTGAAGTCCCTGATGGTCCGTGTGATCTCTCATACCCCTGTAGAAAAATGTTTTACTAAAACTGATGATAAAATGCAGCTGGGGTTAGGAGCTGAAGGATAAAGGGGTGTCTGCAGGGTTTTGGGCAGCTCCAGATCCCTGGGGATGGATGCAGGGAACACCTCCAGATCCCCTTCTGTCTTTAGGGCTTTCACTGCCTGGGGGGACCCACAGAGCCCCTGGGCCGTGGCTGGTGTTGCCTCACCCATTCCTGGACAGACACCCCAGACAGACAGCTCACCTGTTTCTGGGATTTCTCAGCCACGGGGAAAAAAATATATTCCAGCCCTTGAGTGACTCACAGGGGAGATAACTGGCTGCACCACTTATTTTTCTTTCTGCTTCTGCCTAAAGAAACCATCATCTCCAGTGCCCACCACTGGGGCACCAGGGCTATTGATGTTTCCCTTTGTTTTGTCTGACTTAATCACTCGGGGGGGGGGCCCCCCCGCCATAAGCCCTGGAAGCAGAACAGGGCTGAGAAAATGCTTGGTCATCAGAGGAGCCACCCCACTGTGGGGGTTCTCCGGTGGCTAGAAAGGGTTGTGCTTGCAGTGAAAGCCTCTCCCTACACCCCAGCCAGTGATTTCATGCAACCTGCAGGCTCACAATCACCTCTGGGGCCTGATCCTGGATGCTACTGGGCTGATACCACATGCAGCAATCAAGGCAAATCCTACAAAGAACACAAACATCCCTCCACATGAAGGCACCAGCCTTGTTTTCTGCAGGGTTGAGGCTGGAGGAAAAAAAAAAGGCTTTACAAGCATCCCTATATTCACACACCGATCTCTCCTACCCAGAGGATCCCTACGGAGGCTATCCTCAATTTGTAGAAAGCTGAGGTTCTCAATGACTTCTTTGCCTCAGTCTTCACTAGCAAGTGCCCTGACCACACCACCCAAGTTTTGGAAGGCAGATGCAGGGACTGTGAGAATGAAGACCTCAGGCCCACTACAGGGGAGGATCAGGTTCAAGACCATCTTAAGAACCTGAATGTGCACAAGCCCATGGGACCTGATGAAATCCATCTGTGGGTCCTGAAGGAGCTGGCGAATGAATTTACTAAGCCACTGTCCATCATATTTGAAAAATCATGGCAGTCAGGTGAAGATCCTGATGACTGGAAAATGGGAAATATAACCCCCATTTTCAAGAAGGGGAAAATGGAAGACCCAGGGTATTACAGACCAGTCAGTCTCACCTCTGTGCCTGGCAAAATCTTGGAGCAGATTCTCCTGGAAAGAATGCTAAGGCGCATGATAAACAACGAGGTGGATGGTGACAGGCAACATGGCTTCACTAAGGGGAAATCCTGCCTGACCAATTTGGTGGCCTTCTATGATGGGGCTACAGAACTGATGGACAGGGGTAGAGTAGTCGGCATCATCTACCTGGACTTGTACAAAGCATTCAACGCTGTTCCACACGAATTCCTTGTCTCCAAACTGGAAAGATACAAATTTGATGGATGAACCACCGGGTGAATAAAGAATTGGCTGGATGGCCACACACAAAAAGGTGGGGTCAGTGGCTCAATGTACAAATGGAGATGGGTAACGAGTGTTGTCCCTCAGGGGTCGGTGTTGAGACTGGTCTTGTTCAACATCTTTGTTGGCAACATGGACAGTGGGATTGAGTGCACCTTCAGCAAGTTTGCCAATGACACTAAGCTGTGTGGTTTGGTTGATACGCTGGACAGAAGGGATGCCATCCAGAGGGACCTTGACACGCTTGTGAGGTGGGCCAATGCCAACCTTATGAAGTTTAACCATGCCAAGTGCATGATCTCCTAGGGTTGGGGCAATCCCAGTCACAGCTACAGGTTGGGCAGAGAAGAGATTCAGAGCAGCCCTTCAGAGAAGGACTTGGGAGTGTTGGTTCATGAGAAAATGAACATGAGCCAGCAGTGTGCAGCCCAAAAAGCCAACTGTACCCTGGGCTGCATTAAAAAGAGCGTGACCAGCAGGTTGAAGGAGGTGATCCTGCCCCTCTACTCTACTCTTGTAAGACCTCACTTGGAGTATTGTGTACAGTTCTGGTTTCCTCAGCATAAGAAGGATATGGAACTGTTGGAACAAGTCCAGAGGAGGGCCACGAGGATGATCAGGGGACTGGAGCATGTCCCATATGAAGATGATGGGCTGCAACATTTGGGGCTGTTCAGCCTGGAGAAGAGAAGGCTGCATGGAAACCTCATAGCAGCCTTCCAGTACCTGAAGGGGGCCTATAGGGATGCTGGGGAGGGACTGTTCATTAGGGAATGTAGTGATAGGACAAGGGGTAACAGGTTAAAACTTAAACAGAGGACGTTCAGGTTAGATATAAGGAGGAAGTTCTTTACTGTGAGGGTGGTGAGTCACTGGAATGGGTTGCCCAGGGAAGTTGTGAATGCTCCATCCTCGACAGCGTTCAAGGCGAGGTTGGACAGATCCTTGGGTGACATGGTTTAGTGTGAGGTGTCCCTGCCCCTGGCAGGGGGGTTGGAACTAGTTGGTCCTTTCCAACTTTAACCGTTCTATGATTTTATGGTGAGCTTGGACCCAGCACACTGGCCTGGGCAGGGGCTGTTGCACCCTGTCAGCTTTCACACCTCCAGCTCCACCCCACACCCCATGCCATTATAGAAGATTTGCTGAATCAGATCTAAACCAGGCCTGGAAATTCCTTTGGTATGTGTCCTGGTTTCAGCTGTAGTAGTTATTTTTCTTCTTCCTAGTAGCTGGTGCAGTGCTGTTTTTTCAGCTTTAGCCTGAGAACAGTGCTGATAAAACCAATGTTTTAGTTGTTGCTGAGTAATGCTTACACCAATCAAGGACTTTTTCAGTCTCACACTCTGCCATTAAGGAGGGGCACGGGAAGTTGGGTCGAAGCATAGACAAGACACATGACCCAAACTAGCCAAAGGGGTATTCCATACCACAGCACATCATGCCCAATATATAAACTGGGGGGAATTACCAAGAAGGCCCAGATCGCTGCTTGGGTCAGGCTGGGTATCAGTAGGCGGGTGCTGAGCAATTGTATTCTGCATCAATTGTGTTTATTGTTTTCTTTTCCTTTTCCCCTTTTAGTTTTATATTCTTTCCCCTTGTTATTTCCCTTATCATTATTATTATTGGTGGTGGTAGTAGTAGTTTTGTATTATACCATAGTTACTGGACTGTTTTTATCTCAACCTGTGGGATTTACATTCTTTTGATTCTCCTCCCCATCTCTCTGGTAGTGGGGGAGGAAGAAGGGGAGAGTGAGCAAGAGGCCGCATCGTTTTAAGTTACTGGCTTGGCTTAAACTATGACAATGAACTGAGCTGGGGATTTCAAACTACATATAGCTTTTTCTTTAAAATGCCTGTGGTTTTTTTTGTATATACATATATATTTTGATTTTGGGAGGGCAGGGGTTTTGTGCTTTCCCAGCTGCAGGTTCAGTCGGGTCCCTGCCCTGATGCTGCTCTGCATCCTGCGGCCACCTGCTCCCACACTAAAAGCTTTTGCCTTCCAGCTGCCTGCTCATTAATACAACTCAATTAATGCTTACTCCCCTGTTGTCCAAACATATTGGATTTCCAGTTCCTTCTTGCCAGGCTGAGCAGCCAGAGCTCTGCTCTGCTGTATGCACAGTCCTGCCAAGAGCCAAACCTTTTACCCCTCTTGGGATTAAAAGTCAGTTTATGGAGTTTTTCCCCTTTCAGCCCTGGGGAGGGGGGATTTATTGTGAGTCACTGAAGCAACACTTCTGCAGAAGGATGGGCTGGGGAAATAGGGACACATAACCTTCATCCTGGCTTTATCCCATGACCTAAGAACACATTTACACATCCTTGTTAAGTGAAGGACACAGGGTTGGTCACCCCACAACTATCATCCCATTTCTCAGGGTGATGCAGAACCCCATGGTTCTGCCACCAGGGCATGAACCAGGTCCAAATACATGAGAGGTGGAAACTGGGCAGACAGGAGAATTTTTCAAGGGTGGGATTAAGATAAAAGGTTTTCCATTGGAGCCCCTGCCTATTGCGGCTGGGCAGGCCTTCTGTCCCACACTCCCCTGTCCCCCTTCCCCTTCTCACCTCCATGGAAAACACCTTCCTGGGAAGATACTGGGAACTTTTAATAGAAAACCAGAAGTTTAAATTGGCATAGCAGCAGCTGAATCAGTGCTTGGAGCCACACTGTGCTGACAGTTTATTTAACAAAACAAAACAAAAGGAATAATAATATTGAACATGCAAAACTGAGCATGGGAGGAGGGTACTGTTCTAGTGACACTTCCTGTCTCTGGGGAGATTAAGGAAACATCAGAGTAAGAAGCACATTTAATGTTTAAATTGCATTTCTTTGCTTATTTGGCTAGCAGAGGTGAATTGTTTTGGGGGAAAAGGCAAGGCTTTAGAGGCAGCATTGCTCCCTGAGCTGGTGGCTCAAAGAAAACCCAGAGAGAGACCCCTAAACCTGGGGGCTCTTCCCAGGATGCTCTGCCAGAGTACCACAGGGCATATTTCCCTTCCTCTAAGGGGGAAGGTGGGAGGGAGCCTCCATCAGTTTCACACAGGCAGGATTTATCCCCTTCCCTAATTTTCTAGACTGCCCAGGCTGAGACAAGGGGCACAAAATTACAAAATGGAATATATAAAAACAGTTAGAATCAGTTTTAAGTAATGTTATGTTTGATGGCTTTGTAACAGTAGCAATGGAAAATTATTGAGGTGCATGATACACAGAGAAAAAAATAGAGTACAGCTAGAGAACATACTGAGATAAATTGTTATAGTTGACATAGTTTTAAGAAAAACAGTCTAGAAGAACAGGACACAGGGATAAGGAGTATCTGGGAATGGCAGGTGTCCAGGATGGGCTAGAGTTGGACTAACTGGTAAATAGGAGGACAGGAGGATTATTATGTCTCTGGGGCTAACAAACCAATTAAGCTGGTATAAGCATCTACTGTGCGTGCTTCAAAGGCTGCCAGAAGTTACGAAGATTGTTGGAAGAAGTAAACGACCCTCAAAGACCACCACCACAATTCTGTACGCATGCGGGGAACTTTCTGGAAAATGATGTAATCCATACGTAGCCTCATGAATATGTATGTATGCCCAGGGACTATATAAAGATGGTTTGTATAGCAATACGGGGACACACGTTAGGAGGAGCTATCCCCTGTGTCTCCCAGTGCCGCAATAAAGAATACCTGCTTGTCAGCTTGAAAAGTTTGTTGGCAAGTTTGTTCCTGGAGTTTTCTCTGAACCAAGGCAGACATCTGATAGCAGAGAGTTTCTTTCAAACAACTTCCCATTGCAACAACAACAAAAAAGAAGCAACTGGGAGAGAAAGGGGATGAACCACTTCATTTGCTTCACCAGCATGAGGTTTTCCTGGTCAGGGCAGGTCAGAAGATGGAGAGGTGGCAGGGAAGGATGGGGCTGGGACCTCCATTCCATGGTGATGCAGGGCACTTTCCTTTGATGAGGTCCAGGGCAGGCCGGGCAGGGCAGTGAGTGTGGAGGGAAAAGAACCTTCAAAGGGATTTATTTTGGAAAAGGGGTTACAATTATCTGTTTATGGTTACAGTTATTTCCTACCATCCCTCGATGCCCTGCCCCAGCTCAGTGCTAAAGAAAGCATCCCACCCACCCCAGGCATGGACTACAAAGTGCCTGGAGGTCCCCACCCTAAATATTTAACAACCAGCCCAAGACCACTTTTCTGGTAGCAAATCCCTTTCCAAATCCCCCCTGCAATTTGTGGTGAGAAAACCTTGGTGGAGTTTGAGGATTTAGCACATTTTTGCCACACTATGTTTCACAGGGAGGGCTTGGGGCTGTCTGGGCTGCGTATTGTGTGGTCTGGCCAATGCCGAGCATGGTATCCCACACCCTGCCTTCCTAGAGGCATCCCAGCACCCATCCTGCCTGGTCCCAGCAGCGGGAGGGCACTGGAAACCCCTCTAAGGGGTCCCTGCACCCCATCCCCTCCACCCTGTGCCCCTGCACATCCGAGGCTGCCACCAAGGCTCAAGGTCATCAGGCATTTTGTTCTTCCTTTTTCCATTTTGTGTGGTTTGTGGGCACATAATGGAAGGTGGATTCTGGAGGTTTGGTTTTCATGCTTTTTTTCAGGCTGCTTTCTTTGTTCCCCCCTGTAGTGGTTTTAACCCAACCAGACAGCTTGTTACCCACTCCCCCCCCTTTCTCGCTCTCCCCTTACTCCTGGAGGGACAGAGAGGAGAATCAGAAAGAATGCAACTCCCATGGGTTGAGATAAGAACAGTTTAGTAACTAAGGTATAACACAAATCACTACTGCTACCACCAATAATAGTAATGATAAAGGAAATAACAAGGAAAGAGAATACAACACCCCATCACCAGGCGACCGATAACTCGCCCCCCCCAGCCCGACCAAGCACCGACCGATACCTCCTCCAACCCTGCAGTCCACTCCGCCCTTCCGGGTAACTCCCAGTTACCTCCTGGGCATGACGTGCTGTGGTATGGAATACCTCTTTGGTCAGTTTGGGTCAGGTGTCCTGTCTCTGCTTCCTCCCGGCTTCCCTCCTCCCTGGCAGAGCATGAGGCCCACAAAGTCCTTGGCCAAACCAAAACATCATTGTTTTTCAGCTCTGTTCCCAGCCCGAAAGTCAAAACACAGCACTGCACCAGCTACCAAGAAAGAGAAAAATGACTGCTACTGCTAAAACCAGGACACCCCCCCCCCCCCCCCCCGTGAAGACAGTGTTCTCACGGGAAAATGGATAATTGGTACATAAACTCTGAATAATCCTGAAAGATACAGCAAGGCCATGAGAGGCCCGAGGAAGCTTAAGCAAGAAAGATAAGAAGAAGCTGTAATTCACTGAGTTAATGAGAACTGTGGGCTGTTGGCAAGCTTTCGAGGTCAAGTTCTCACACCTGTGCTTAACCAATTATATGCTAGTCGCTAAGGCTCTTCAAGACATGTATCCAATCATTATATGCCAAATCACTATGCCTGTAAGAAATGGTATATAAGGAGTTAAAGCTTTGTAATAAATTGGTAATTGCTGATCACATTGATCGTCCCTGCGTTGTCCGTGACTCCCGCGTCTCCAAATGGCACCCGAACAGGGACCCTCAGATCGATAACTTGTGGCATGCAAGTTTGAAGGTCTGATCAAAGAAGAGGGGGTGGAGAGCCAGCCGAAATTCAGCGCTGCCCCGGCACTGTGAAGTCAGACGTCCGCAAACTGTGGGATCCAACCCTGATCAGGTGAACGGCCGGGGAGGTGAAGGGGCACTCGCCTTCCAAAGAGGAACGGGCAGTGATGGAGCTCCTCCAACATATTCTCTCTAAGAGAGGACTGCAATATGATAGTGCCGCCTTACAGAGGCTGTTAAAGTGGTCCCATGATCGTGGCTTTATCCCCACCGTGCAAGCTGCCTTTGAGGTTTCTGAATGGGAGCGTATAGGCCAGGTGGTGTGGGATGAGATCAGTAAAGGGACAAAGGAAGCGCAGGAGCATTCTGCACTATGGAGACTGGTAATTGAACTTTTAAGGAAATGAAATCGGAACGGGCAGCGGTGGCATCTGCAATGATAGAGCAAACTCCTTGTTTAACCTTTCTACTTCTCAAGAACTGATAACCTGGAGGAGGGGGTATATTTGTGTTCTCCTGCCTACAGGTCCATGGCGACTGCCTGCAAAGTTTGTCAAGCCTTGCCATGAGCTGGACAGACGAGTGGAGGAACCTGATGCCTCAGCTACAGGAGCTGACCGTGAATACACCGAGCAGAATAAGATAGAGGAAGAGAAAAACTAATGATTGCTAAACATCATTTGGGGGCAACTGAAAAGTAACAGCTTGAATATGTGTGCTTGTAAAGTAGCTATTATTAGATGCTGTGATTTTTTTGTATAAAACCACCTGTATTTACTAGCCAGTTGCTAATAAGAAACTACACCTTGTATTGTATAGATTTGTCACTTGTAAAAGAGATGTTAGAGTATGGAAATTTGCAGTAGCTGCTAGAAAATGCTAAGGCAAAAGATAGAAATATTCTAATACAATGGTAGTGTTATAAAGCAGACAATGAAACAAAGTATCCTGGGCTGCATCAAAAGGAGTGTGACCAGCAGGTCGAAGGAGGTGATCCTGCCCCTTTATTCTGCTCTCGTGAGACCTCACTTGGAGTATTGTGTACAGTTCTGGTGTCCTCAACATAAAAAGGACATGGATCTGTTGGAACTAGTCCAGAGGAGGGCCACAAGAATGATAAGGGGACTGGAGCACCTCCCATATGAAGACAGGCTGAGAAAGTTTGGACTGTTCAGCCTGGAGAAGAGAAGGCTGCGTGGAGACCTCCTAGCAGCCTTCCAGTATCTGAAGGGGGCCTATAGGGATGCTGGAGATGGACTCTTCATTGGGGACTGTAGTGATAGGACAAGGGGTAATGGGTTAAAACTTAAACAGGGGAAGTTTAGATTGGATATAAGGAGGAAAATCTTTCCTGTTAGGGTGGTGAGGCACTGGAATGGGTTGCCCAAGGAGGTTGTGAATGCTCCATCCCTGGCGGTGTTCAAGGCCAGGTTGGACGAGGCCTTGGGTGACATGGTTTAGTGTAAGGTGTCCCTGCCCATGGCAGGGGGGTTGGAACTTGATGATCTTAAGGTCCTTTCCAACCCTAACTATTGTATGGTTCTATGATTCTATAATACAATGGTAGTGTTATAAAGCAGACAGTGAAACAAATTAAGAGGGTGGGAAAATTCCACTGGTAAGAAATTTCTTTGACAAGTCCCTCGCTGCCATCAGCATCTTCAACATGCTGCTGCACCCTGTAATAGTTACTCTGCTAATGTAAATCTGTGTGTGCCTTGCCATAATAACAACTTGTTATTGGATGAAGCAGGTGAAACTCTGCACTGAAAACAGCGTGCAAGGACTGAGGCTGACCAAATGCCTGCTACCACAATCAAGGGCAAGACTGGGTTGGCCTCTGTGTTTGCCTCCTCTTACTGAGATGAGGTATCCTGCTCACTGGGGGAAGCCTGTGGCTGCCAAGGATGGATCCCGACAGCAAATGGCATCTTTGATCTTGTGGTTGCTGGCATTGGAGAGGCTGCTGCAGGGTCAGTGCTGAATGCAGGATCCTTACTCCCAGCCTCAAATATCCGTCTGCTCCGCTCCAGCCACAAACCCTCCCCCAGACTAGGAAGAGGGAAAATTACATGCTCCCATTTGCAGATTTGGTTGAGATAAATCCTCCTGGAGGGTGTGGCTGGAGATCCCGGGGCTGATAGCACCAGGCTGTGTGTGCCACAGGAGCACCCTCTCTCCCACCATGCCCACTGTCCCAGTACCAGGGCTGTCCTGCTCCTAGGGAGAAGCTGGGAAACTCCCTCCCACCTTCTCAGGGTGGCAGAGGGCCAGGCTGATCCCATAAAACCCTGAGGGCAGATGACTCCATGGGCAAAATCATCTCAAGTGAAGCACAGGAGGAAAAGTGGAGCAGTGATGCATATGGGGTGGCCACTCATGTAGCCAGAGGGTTTGGCCTCAGCTGCTAAGGAATGCAGCCAGACTCAGCAGTGTCCCTTCACTCTGGAAGGGGCAAAAGGGACATAAGGGACAGCCAGCTCCTGAGGGGCCATTAGCAGGGAGTGATGTGGTGGGTAGCAGCCCCTCTGGAATGATACTGGAGGGATGCTGTGCAGAAGGGCTGCAGGCAGTGAGATGAAAGCTGAGAGGAGCCCAGGAAGAGAAAAAAAAATCCTGATGTGTGCCATATTTCATAACATGAGATGTGAAACTTTAATGGGATCTGAGATATCAAGGAGGACAGAAAGCTTAAGCCTTTGTGTGGCACATAAAACCCAACAGCAACATGCGATAGGATCACCACACTCCTTTGCCTGCAGCCCCTGAGGATAGACCCTGCTCACCCCTGGATCTCTGGCTCTCTTGCTTAGCTCAAAGACATGTCAGTGCACGGTATGGCACCGTGAGCTGTGAACAGTGCTGTATTTCTCCATTGCAAAACTGAGGAGTAAATCCTAGCTGGAGGATCTCCCAGAGGTATTGAGGGATGGGTACTGCCAAAATTTATGGCTCAGAGGTGGCAGAGACATGCCATAAAATAAGAGGTGTGCAGGATAGCTGGTCCCTGCACTTCCCCAAGGGGAAGTTTGTCCCCTTGCCTGTCTTCTCCCCCAGACCAATTTTCTCTCATTTTGGTTTTGCAGCCAACACTGTTCATTGATGTTAAAACATCTCCATCCCTGGAAAGAGTTGTTACTCATCCCCGCAGCACTGGAGATAGATAGCTGTAATGGATAACCACCACGGCTCACACCAGCAACATCAGAACCAAGAGGGAGCCGAGATCTGAGGTGGTCATGACTGCAAGACCTCTGCTCTGCAGCAGCAGCCTCTCCCCATCACCACCATCCAGCTTTGCTGCCCATGGTTGGCCTCTCCCAAGGTTTAAGCCCCCTGGCTGCATCCCACAGGCTTACTCCTCATCAGCCCCCACCAGGACTGAACTCTGCAGCTGCCCCCACCTCCTGTTTAAGGCCAGGAAAGATGATTTCAACTATGCTAGTGTTTATCCTAGTGAATAAGTGTGGCAGTCACAACTCTGCCAAGTGACGCTGGTGGTGGCTGTCCAGGCTGCACTAGAGGGTAATGTGGGTCCCAGCTGAATGTGCCAGCCCAGGATGGGCAGCACTGGGATGCAGGCTGGAATGTGGGTAGGGGAAAATCAGAATTTGTACTTCTGAACAGTGGCCAAGGAATCAGAGAACATCATCAGTGGGCTGAAAAAGAGAAGGTTTCCTGGGGGGGATTAACCCACCATATGATCCCATGGCAGTGGGTATACCCCCAATGCACCAAAGCCACAGGCACAGGAAGAGAGCATGAAAACAGGTTCAAAGGGACAAAGAGGATTTTTTTGTCAGAAATGTGAAAGAATAAAAGCAGCCAGGGGTGGGGGTGGGGGGTGGAATTAATAAAAATGTATCCAGGAGTTAAAAATAATAAGCTAAACTAAGGTTCTCCTGTTGACTTCACTTTTGGATTTCACCCTGATGGGAGATTTATAAGGCACTTATCTTTCTTATTTGGGGAAGGATTTGCAAACTTGTGCCCTTACCCACCCCATAAGGCAGCCATGGGTACCACATGCCTGGCTTTCCTGAGCACGGCTGATGTTTCTGTCTGGAAACCACATCAGGAGCAAAATCTGTGCCCAGGATGAGAGGTGATCCCATCTGGTGGGGACAACAGCTGCAGTGCAATGGGGCAGCTGCAGGCATGACCTCAAGATGACAGCACATTGATGGGGAAATGGCTATTCCAGGTAGGAAAGCATTCCTCCAGCCCAGCCATGTTCCTGAGGACAACAGGCAGCTGAGCCCTATTGAGTTCATCATGGCAAGGCTATTTCCAAAGGTGTGGGTTCGTTTTAAACATCTGAAGAAGTCCCAATGAGGAAATCGATAAAGACGTGGAAGAGTTTCAAGGAGAGACTGCAGGCAGGGCTGCCTGCTGTTACTGCATCGGCGTGGAGAAACGTTCACTTGACATTTGCAGGCAGCTGTTTACCAACAGCATTAAAATGTGTTTGAGATGGAAGAGCAGCAGTGCTCAGCTTCCAAAAACCACAGTTCTCATTCCTTGTCTGGCAGTGTGAGAACCACCCCCGCCCCAAGCTGAGACAGGTTCAGCCCCAGGTCCTGGGTCCCACTCTGCGACCACAGGCACAATACAGCTCTTGGGTGTGTGTGGGCGGTGTTAATTAAACCAATTACAAAGCAATAGCCACTGTTTTCAAGAAGGGGGAAATGGATGACCCAGGGAATTAAAGACCAGTCAGTCTCACCTCTATGCCTGGCAAAATCTTGGAGCAGATTCTCCTGGAAGGCATGCTAAGGCCTGTTGAAAAACAGCAAGGTGGTTGGTGATAGCCAGCATAGCTTCACTAAAGGGAAATCATGTCTGACCAATTTGGGGGCCTTCTATGATGGGGCTATGGAACTGCTGGATGGGGCAGAGCAGTTGACATCATCTACCTGGAATTTTTCAAAACGTTTGACACTGTCCCACATGACATCCTTGTCGCTAAACTGGAGAGACATCAATTTGATGGATGGACCACTCAGTGAATAAAGAACTGGCTGGATGGCCACATGGACAGACTTACGGTCAATGGCTCAATGTTCGTCTGGAGACTAGTAACGAGTGGTGTCCCTCAGGGGTCTGTGTTGGGACCGATCCTGTTCAACATCTTTGTCGGCAACATGGACAGTGGGATTGAGTACGCCCTCAGCAAGTTTGCCGATGACACCAAGCTGTGTGGTTCGGTTGATAAGCTGGAGGGAAGGAATGCCATCCAGAGGGAACTTGACATGCTTGAGAGGTTGGCCAATGCCAACCTCATGACGTGTAACCATGATAAGTGCAAGGTCCTACATCTGGGTCATGGCAATCGCAGGCACAGCTACAGGTTAGGCAGAGAAGTGATTCAGAGCAGCCTTGTGGAGAAGGACTTGGGGGTGTTGGTCGATGAGAAACTGAACATGAGCCAGCAGTGTGCACTCACAGCCCAGAAGGCCAAACGTATCCTGGGCTGCATCAAAAGGAGCTTGACCAGCAGGTTGAAAGAAGTGATCCTGCCCCTCTACTCTGCTCTTGTGAGACCTCACTTGGAGTACTGTGTACAGTTCTGGTATCCTCAACATAAAAAGGACATGGAACTGCTGGAACAAGTCCAGAGGAGGGCCACAAAGATGATCAGGGGCTGGAGCACTTCACATATAAAGACAGGCTGAAAAAGTTGGGGCTGTTCAGCCTGGAGAAGAGAAGGCTGAGTGAAGACCTCATAGCAGCCTTCCAATATCTGAAGGGGGCCTATAGGGATGCTGGGGATGGACTCATCATTAGGGACTGTAGTGATAAAACAAAGGGTAACAGGTTAAAACTTAAACAGTCCCCTGTTTAGGTTAAATATAAACAAGAAGTTCTCTACTGTAAGGGTGGTGAGGCACTGGAACAGGTTGTCCAAAAGAAGTTGTGAATGCTCTGTCCCTGGTGGTGTTCAAGGCCAGGTTGGACAGAGTCTTGGGTGACATCACAGTATCACAGTATCACAGTATGCTAGAGATTGGGAGGGACCTCAAAAGATCATCTGTCGGAGTGGGAGTCGGGCCCGGAGTAACGACGCAACCTCAATATGAGTATGATCGTTCTCCTTTATTGTTTGCATACACAGTGTTTATATAGGATTCAAAATAAGCCACGCTCCTAAAGCAAAGCTATCATTGGTCCCCAACAACTGTTCACGCGCCTGTCTATACATTGCTATTGGCTAAGCTAAGTTTTACACACATATCTCTGCAACAGCAGGATGCATGCCTTGTGATAAGTGGTGCATTCCTTGTGGCCAGCAAGCTCCTGTTTCAGCGTTCTGCTTACATTTCCTTGACTCCAGGCCTCCTCGGCTCAGCTGAGTCAGAAAGAGTTCAAGGCTGTCTCACTCTGCTCTAATCCTGGGTTGTGGAGGCCCTCGTGAGAATAACCATTGCTCCACAATTCCCCCGTTTTTCTTTTGCACAACCCAGGATGCTTTCTGTCGCACAAGGAAAATTTTGCTAAGTGATCTACTAAGTAAGTTTTGCAAACATTGTAATAAGCAAGGTACACTACCATTTTATTAGAATATTTCTGTCTTTTGCCTTAGCAATTTCTAGCAGCTACTACAAATTTGCATACTCTAACATTTCTTTTACAGGTGACAAATCCATATAATACAAGGTGTAGTTTCTTATTAGTAACTGGCTAGTAAATACAGGTGTTACTCTAACATCTCTTTTACAAGTGACAAATCCATATAATACAAGGTGTGGTTTCTTGTTAGCAACTGGCTAGTAAATACAGGTGGTTTCATACACAAAATCAAAGCCTCTAATAGTAGCTACTTTACAAACACACATATTCAAGCTGTTACTTTTCAGTTGCCCCCAAATGATGTTTAGCAATCATTGGTTTTTCTCTTCCTCTACCTCATTCTGCTTGGGGTATTCATGTTCAGCTCCTGTAGCTGAGGCATCAGGTTCCTCCATTTGTCTGTCCAGCTCATGGCAAGGCTTGACAAACTTTGCAGGCATTCGCCATGGACCTGTAGGCAGGAGGACACAAATACACCCCCTCCTCCAGGTTATCAGTTCTTGAGAAGTAGATAGGTTCTGTATCTGCCACCCTGATGCTGCTTAGGTGACGGCTCGTAAGGCTTGTGGTTGCACTACCCCTCTTGCTTTCTCAGTTAGCAGTTCTTGTTTCAAGCAATCTATCTGTTCCTCCAAGTCTTGGATTCATCCCCAGGTTGCTTTAAACATATTAAGCTTGGTTTTATTTTGTTTTTTCTCTCCTCGGCTCTGGTGTCCATCCTGGTCCTTCCAGCAGTGGAGCACAGGGAGCTAAATCAGAGAACAGCTTCTTTTGAACATGGGGACTAAACTTTTATCAAATAACTTTTTTGTTTTGGCCTGGTACAGCCACCTGCCTGCTTCAGCAGCAACCATAAATATCTGCCCCCAACCTCACTTTTGCATTAACCCTTTCTTGTCTGAAATGTTAAACTACTATCTATTAGAAACTTTTACATGAACCCAACAACAAAAAATACACAGAACACCGTCTGCCCTCAACACACACACACACACATATGGGATCCCCCAAGCACAGTCCACACAACTACAATATTTGAAGCACAAAATCCAGACAATCATTACTTCCACTACACAATCCCACGTACAGAACGTGGCACAAGGACGCTGTGGAGACTAACAGGAAAACCAGCTCCAAGGAGCATCATCGCAGTGCGAGGTGGCAGGCTCAACCTTAGCAGGCGTCCCCACAGAGGCTCTGCCTCCCCTACATCGCATGAGGCTTGGGCTTTTATACTGACCAAAATGCACACTCATTCCAACACAGGTGGCCAGCCTATGTTGGAAGAAGTAGCCAGCAGTATTTATAAAGGTCTCCAAAGGTCGATAGAAACCTGGACATACTTATTTTTACCAGCTTCTAGTACATGAGTATCACAGAGAGATTGTATTAAATGAGTTGTATATAAGTCCACAGTTCATCACAGACCTTTCCACTGCAGGTCTTGATGCAGAACTTTTACTTTAACGTAAAAAAGGTTGCTCCCTTCACC
This sequence comes from Neopsephotus bourkii, assembly GCF_033783945.1. Classification (NCBI taxonomy): domain Eukaryota; kingdom Metazoa; phylum Chordata; class Aves; order Psittaciformes; family Psittacidae; genus Neopsephotus; species Neopsephotus bourkii. The sequence goes on from NW_026902009.1 coordinate 17,135, forward strand.
TTAAGAAGGACTGAAAACATCCATAAAACGGATGTCCTAAGATCAAATTTCAATTCATTCAATCACTGACAAGGGGGGGGCGGCGGGCTGCTGAACTAGTTTTCTTTACAGTACCCTGTTTCTTTTTTACAATGTCCCGTCCGTCCACAATTATAACATCTCATATCTTTAGTACCCCCGTGATCACTCTAACCTTATTGTAAAAGGGGTTTAACAGCAGCAGCAAAGGCAGTAGCCATGTATCCAGCCTTTTCCTCTGCTGTGCTCACTTTAAATCACATCTGAAGGTGGGGAGTAAGCAACAATTGAGCTATTATATGGATATCATATGGTGCTAGGATATATGCAGAAAAAATATGTGTGATAATTGCCCGAGTATACGATGAATTTAACCCGTAGGATGTTACCAGTTGACGTGCCTCCTTTACAGCCTTTAAATTCAGTGCCTCCCACTTTTTTCCCCCCTGTGGAGTGTTAAACACCGGGAATGCCGAGGGACCCATAGCCGAAAATTCCCCCATAACAATTGCATCTTTGATGATAACGTTTAGCAGGGTTATTGCTGTAATCCCGTACCCCGTGCCCAAGACCCCCCTCCCATTCCCCTTTCTTTACTACTGGATTGTAGGAGGGTGAAGCAGAGGGTTCGGAGGTTTCTTTTGTCTCCAATACTTTAATTTCTTCAGCAGCTGTTGCAGTTGACCGTCACTGAGGCTGGATCGCATCTGCCGATGAACCGAACTGTCTGAATTGTCTGAGTCTGAGTTGGGGTCAGGAAGGGAAGGGCACAAGTCCGGTTCTCCCGGAAACTCTGGGTCTGGTTCCAATTCCGATTCGGGGTCTTCATCCTCTAGGTCGAAGGTGACCGCGTTTGCACTTTCTACTTGTACTTTTGGACGCGAGTGCCGTTTCACTTTATCTTCCCCCTTATGCTGAGGAGGCTTCTGTGATGCCGTGCCAGGCACAACGGGGGGGGGGGGCTTCCCTCTCTGCCCGCATTTCTTTTAAGGTCTCTAGGACAGAGTTCCATTGGTGTCCACAGTTTTTGCCACATGGTTCCCCCAAAGTCTCACCATTCCGATACGGAAAATATCAGACAAATGTCTGCAAAATGTCCCCATTTTTGGCCTAACTTAATTAATCGTATCAGCTGCGTCACCGGCGCTTCTTTCCCTCTCTTGGAGAGGATTCCGGCGAGCAAGTTGGCTGCAGCTTCCTGATCCATAGCTGCACCTGGGGGTTAGAGAGCTACTCTAACGCCGGCTTTCCGCGTCTGCCTGGACCTCTTGTCCCCGGCAGGGCTTCCCCAGCCGATTCTTCCCGCTCCGACCCTCCTCTTGCTGCTTACCACAGTCTCGGAGATCTTTGGTCGGGAACCATCCTCTGCTACCAGATGTTGGAGTGGGAGTCAGGCCCGGAGTAACGACGCAACCTCAATATGAGTATGATCGTTCTCCTTTATTGTTTGCATACACAGTGTTTATATAGGATTCTAAATCAGCCACGCACCTAAAGCAAAGCTATCATTGGTCCCCAACAACTGTTCACGCACCTGTCTATACATTGCTATTGGCTAAGCTAAGTTTTACACACATATCTCTACAACAGCAGGGTGCATGCCTTGTGATAAGCGGTGCATTCCTTGTGGCCAGCAAGCTCCTGTTTCAGCGTTCTGCTTACATTTCTTCAACTCCAGGCCTCCCCAGCTCAGCTGAGTCAGAAAGAGTTCAAGGCTGTCTCACTCAGCTCTAATCCTGGGTTGTGCAGGCCCTCGTGAGAATAACCATTGCTCCACAATCATCTAGTCCAATCCCCCTGCCGGAGCAGGAACACCTAGATAAGGTTACACAGGAACGTGTCCAGGCGGGTTTTGAATGTCTCCAGAGAAGGAGACTCCACAACCTCCCTGGGCAGCCTGTTCCAGTGTTCTGTCACCCTCACTGAGAAGATCTTTCTTCTCAAGTTTAAGGGGTACCTCTTGTGTTCCAGTTTGTACCCATTGCCCCTTGTCCTATCATTGTTTGCCACTGAGAAGAGCCTGGCTCCATCCTCGTGACACTCCCCCTTTATATATTTATATACACTAATAAGGTCACCCCTCAATCTCCTCTTCTCCAAACTATAGGGACACAGCTCCCTCAGTCTTTCCTCATAAGGGAGATGCTCCACTCCCTTAATCATCTTAGTTGCCCTGTGCTGGACTCTCTCCAGCAGGTCCCTGTCCTTCTTGAACTGAGGGGCCCAGAACTGGACACAATCTTCCAGATGCGGTCTCACCAGGGCAGAGTAGAGGGGAAGGAGGACCTCTCTCGACCTACTAACCACCCCCCTTCTAATACACCCCAGGATGCCATTGGCCTTCTTGGCCACAAGGGCACAGTGTCGGCTCATGGTCATCCTGTCGTCCACTAGGACCCCTAGGTCCCTCTCCCCTACACTGCTCTCTAACAGGTCGTTCCCCAACCTATACTGGAACCTGGGGTTGTTCCTGCCCAGATGCAGGACTCTACACTTTCCCTTGTTATATTTCATCAAATTATTCCCTGCCCAACTCTCCAGCCTGTCCAGGTCTCGCTGGATGGCAGCACAGCCTTCTGGCATGTCGGCCACTCCTCCCAGCTTAGCGTCATCAGCAAACTTGCTTATAGTACACCCAATTCCCTCATCTAAATCATTGATGAATATATTAAATAATACTGGTCCCAGTACTGACCCTTGAGGCACTCCACTAGATACAGGCCTCCAACTAGACTCCACCCCATAGACTACAACTCTCTGGCTTCTCTCCTTCAGCCAGTTCACAGTCCACCTCACTACCCGATCATCCAGACCACACTTCCTCAATTTAGCTGCGAGGATGCTGTGGGAGACTGTGTCAAACGCTTTGCTGAAGTCAAGGTAGACCACATCCACCGCTCTGCCATCATCCATCCACCGTGTTATTTCCTCATAAAAGGCTACGAGATTGGTCAAGCATGACTTCCCCTTGGTGAAGCCATGTTGACTGCCCCTCATAACCCTCTTATCCTTGATATGCCTTAAGATGGCACCAAGGATAAGGTGTTCCATCACTTTCCCAGGAATGGAGGTGAGGCTGACTGGTCTATAGTTACCCGGGTCCTCCTTCTTGCCCTTTTTGAAGACGGGAGTGACATTTGCTTTCCTCCAGTCCTCAGGCACCTCTCCCATTTCCCAAGACTTGGTAAAGATGATGGAGAGTGGTCTAGCAATGACCTCCGCCAGTTCCCTCAGCACCCGCGGGTGCATCCCATCTGGACCCATGGATTTATGGATGTCCAGATTGCTCAACTGGTCTTTAACCCATTCCTCATCGACTAAGGCAAACCGCTCCGTTGACCTGTCTTCATCTGAGGTCTCAGAGGTACAGGGCTCTTCAGGACTGCCTCCGGCAGAGTAGACAGAGACAAAGAAGGCATTCAGTAACTCTGCCATCTCTGTATCTTCTGTCACCAGGGCACCCGTCCTGTTCATCAGTGGGCCTACATGGCCTCTGGTGTCAGTTTTATCTGCCATATATTTGAAAAATCTCTTTCTGCTGTCCTTGACCCCTCTTGCCAGCTTTAATTCTAAGGAGGCCTTAATCATCCTAGCAGCTTTCCTACATCCCCTAGCAGCAGCCTTATATTCCTCCCAAGTGGCCAGCCCCTCCTTCCATGACCTGTAAACTCTCCTCTTCCACTTGAGCATACCCAGCAGTTCCCTATTTAGCCACGCAGGTCTCCTGGCCCTCTTCCGTGACTTCCTACGTATTGGGATGCTCTGATCTTGAGCTCGGAAAAAGCAGTCCTTGAATGCCAACCAAAAACTTTGTTTAGTGTGAGGTGTCCCTGCCCACGACAGGGGTGTTGGAACTAAATGATCTTAAGGTCCTTTCCAACCCTAACTACTCTATGATTCAATTTCCCCCCCTCCCCGCCTTGCTTTGCCCGCGTGGGGATGCGGGTTTCCTTTTGCCTCCCTAGCTCCCACTCGCGGCTTGGGCTGCACTGCGGCATCCCCTGCCGGCCGCGGGGGCGCGTCTCCACGGGGTTTATGAAGCGTCACCCCACACACAGCAATGTGTGAAGCAGTGAGTCAAAGAGGGATATTTGGGCTGGAGAGAGCCCTGCAGAACTTTCCAGGGTAGCTCCCTCACTGCAGGAAGTGGTAGCCTGCGCGCACCCCCCACCCCCCCACCCCCCCCCCCCGAGCAAGGTGTCCTCTCCTAATCATGGAATCCCAGACTAGTTTGGGTTAGAAGGGACTTTAAAGCTCATCCAGTTCCAACCCCCTGCAACAGACAGGGACACCATCCACTAGACCAGGTTGCTCCAAGCCCCATACAACCTGACCTTGAACACTGCCAGGGATGGGGCAGCCACAGCTTCTCTGGGGAGCCTGTGCCAAGGCCTCACCACCCTCAGAGGGAAGAACTTTCCTAATGTCTAATCTAAATCTCCCCTTTGTCAGCTTAAAGCCATTCCCCCTTGTACTGACACTACATGCCTTTGTCAAAAGCCCCTCTCCATATTTCTTGTTGGCCCCTCTAGGCATTGGAAGCTGCTCTAAGTTCTCTTGGAGCCTTCTCTTCACTGTCAGCAGCATCTTTTCCTCCCTGCAGTCAGGAGGTAATTCTATTTCCAGTCCTACCAGACTTTTAGAAAAGCAGCTGTTTTCTGTTAAATCCCACAGCATTTAAAAGCTAATTAATGTCTGGCTACTCCCTGCTGAGTTGTAAATAATTTTTTCCAGCACTGAAAATTGTTTACTAATATTTTCTAGAGGCCTTATTTTCTGAAGAGGGGATGACCGGCTAATTACTCTATCAGGACTCTGTGTCTCACACATCGGGCTGGTCCAGACACTCTTGGAGACTTATTTGAAAAATTCAGTTTAAAACTTTGCACAGTTTGAAACAAAGTATTTTCTTCCTTCTATCTCAGTGTTTTATTCACTGTTTTCCTATATTCTATCCCAGGTCCATGTACCATTCTCTAATCTGTGCATCTTGGATTTTAACTGTGGATGTGATGCATCATCTCAGTGTTTGCAGTGTTACACATCAGTGTGTTTGCAGGGATGTCTCCAGCCACCTCAGGAGAATGATAACAGCAGATAGGTTGACCCATTAATTCCATCTGGAAACCAGTGCCGTGTGAGCCACACTCCAGAGGAAAACACCATAGGACCCAGCACCAAGCTCACCCACTGCAGCCCAAACGTCTTCGTCCCACCAGTGATTTCTGCATGGGGCCTTGGCTCTGTTATTGAAAACATCCTACCAGTGCCAACCCTGAAGTCAGGAATGGAAATAAAACACCTCCCTGGGGAGGACACCCCATGCAGGGACTTCTCAGCTGCTATGCTCTGAGTACTCATAGCTTTGGTAGTGGAAAATGGCTGGGTGCAGCATCACTGGCATGACACAGCTTCTTGGGTGCTTGACAGTGCTTGTCGGAGCTGGAAGAAGGGCTGATCCACACACCTGTGGTGTCATCACCCACATTTCTGGGCTAAAACCTCACCTATGACTGCCTGAGTATCCCATCCTTGTACCTTGAGCCAGCTATTTGACATGCTGGGCTCTGAGAGTACAGGAAGGCAACCAGCAGGGACCTCAGCATGGGGACCCGTGTCACCACCCATAGAATCATAGAATCCTAGAATAGTTAGGGTTGGAAAGGACCTTAAGATCATCAAGTTCCAACCCCCCTGCCATGGGCAGGGACACCTCGCTCTAAACCATATCACCCAAGGCCTCGTCCAACCTGGCCTTGAACACTTCCAGGGATGGAGCATTCACAACTTCCTTGGGCAACCTATTCCAGTGCCTCATGACCCTAACAGGAAAGAATTTCCTCCTTATATCCAATCTAAACTTCCCCTGTTTAAGTTTTAACCCATTACCCCTTGTCCTATCACTACAGTCCCTAATGAAGAGTCCATCCCCAGCATCCCTATATGCCCCCTTCAGATACTGGAAGGCTGCTATGAGGTCTCCACGCAGCCTTCTCTTCTCCAGGCTGAACAGTCCCAACTTTCTCAGCTGATCTTCATATGGGAGGTGCTCCAGTCCCCCGATTATTCTCGTGGCCCTCCTCTGGACTTGTTCCAACAGATCCATGTCCTTTTTATGTTGAGGACACTCAGCCACACACTGATGTAGTTAAGCCCATCAGCGGTGCCAAGGAGAGTTCCTCTCTGCTCCACATCTTTTCTGCTTGACTAGAAATGGTGCTGGATGCCTCCACAGCACAGAGTAGCTCCAGTGATGCTGCAATGCAAACGGATGCTCACTTGTGTAGAAAGTTATTGCAGATGTGGAGCGAAGTTAGAGCAGCTAAAGAGAGGCATTGCCCTGGGGTGGGGGTTAGACCCTGTTAGACCACCCCAATATCCTCCTTGCCCATGCCCTCACTCTTTGAGAACATCGCTGGGGTGCAGGGAAGCAGATGGCTAACAGAGCAGCCAGCGGAGCCAGTGATGGTTCTGGTACAGCAAAGGATGTCAGCATATGATTGGGTTTGAGTGCATTGCACAACGTACATGCCAAATTATCAACTGATTAAAAAGCACATGCTAGAGACAGCACAGAAGCTGGTGGACACAGTTGTGTACATTGGAAAGGCACAGCATGGTGGAGAAAAGTTCCCCATGACTGAGCAGTGTGTGGCTGGACTTCATAGAAACCATCCAGGATCTGAAGGGAGCCTACAAGGATGCTGGAGAGGAACTCTTCATTAGGGACTGTAGTGATATGACAAGGGGTAACTGGTTCTAACTTAAACAGGGGAAGTTTAGATTGGATATAAGGAAGAAGTTCTTTTCTGTAAGGATGGTGAGGCACTGGAACAGGTTGTCCAAAAGAAGTTGTGAATGCTCCATTCCTGGCAGTGTTCAAGGCCAGGTTGGACAGAGCCTTGGGTGACATGGTTTAGTGTAAGGTGTCCCTGCCCATGGCAGGAGTGTTGGAAGTAGATGATCTTAAGGTCCTTTTCAACCCTAACCATTCTATGATTCTATGGGAAATGCTTTATTTCAGAAATAATTGGTTTCATTTCTGAGCTCTTTAAAGGCAGGTTTGGAGTTGTAAAGAGTAAAAAAAAATGGACAGAAATTAAGGCATCTTGGAGAGTAGAAATGAAGAAAAAAAAATAGTCACTTCAAAGGCTTATTTTTAAATGAATAATGCGCCAGAGCTGACACATTCATTTTTCTTTCTTTCATTCTCAGATGTCCTAAACCCAGGACACCAGAACAAAGTGGTCTCTCTGTTGATAAAGTCCTCCGAGACTCAGGAATCAGAGCCACCCAGCATCCCAATGAAAGCAGCAGAAAAGCTCAGTGTATGGAGAAAATCAAATGAGCATCACTCAAAGTGTGCGAAGAAGGCAGTGTGTCCTGGCAGGATGTGATCTGGCACATGTCCAAATCTGAGCTCTTCTGAGTGCTGCAAAATCCCTGAGTATCCTGATTGCAGCAGCCCTGGGGCTCCTGGATTTCAGGAGACCTTGCAACTACCACACACTCAGCAATGAGTTTGAACTCCAAGAGGTTAAACATCAGCCAACTAAACCTCGCCCTAAAATCCAAGTATAATCCATAGAGCAAGGATTCGGGGGAAGGAATTAAGCCCATGCAAAAGCTATCTCTAACCAGCAGTTCCAACATGATCCCACGTGCCTGGGCTTCATAAGGTCATTAAAAATGTTGTTCCAGGAGCCAGGACTGGGTGTCCAACAAAGCTGTCCCCTGCCTTCACACACACAGCAAGTGCCAGAACAGGGCAGATTTGGTGCTTCGCAGTGATTCAGTAGCCAATTGTCCCTAAGGAAAGCCAATTTGGCAATTCACAGCCCTAATTCATTGTGAGCTGTAGCAGGCAAGAGTGCTTCCTCTAGCCTAAAGATACAGAACCATGACAGGCCAAGAGGATGCACGATTTGGCTTCTGTAAAACCAGGGATCTGCGGTAGGGAGAGCCATTGCCTAACGAAAGCTGATGGGCAAAATGGCTCTTAATTACCAAAAGTTTCATTAGAGATGATTAGCACCTTCACCCCCTCCTGCCATTGGGGAAAAAAAGCATTGGAGCTTCCACTTCCCAGCCTATCCTTCATCAAGGAATGCTCCTTTTCCCATCCTAGGGCAAGTATCAGGCATTTGTTTGGCACTACAACTGCCCTCAGCAATTGTGCAGCACACAATGATGGAGAAAGGGAGGAAGCTGGGCTAAAGAAATTGGAAGCAAATAAGTGGTTTCCTGCAAAGAGACGCATGGCCCGAGGGCATGACAGGAACACCCCAGGAGACCTGAGCATCTCCTGCAGCCCGGGGCTACTCAGCACCCACAGGCTCCTGACAAACAGGGAGAAGAGGGAAGTAAATGCTACACAGCTGGTAATTTTCCTGGTATTGGCTGAATGGCAGAGGATGAAGTTATCCTCTTAATTAATTGCAATCGTTTTTGGACAAAGTGGGAGTGAGGGAGAGCAGCTTCTGCTCATGAGAGTGGGAAGCAAGAGCCTCTGGATGGAAATCTGGGTGCTGAAGGAGTTGCAGCTGTGGCTCCTCAGGTTCAAGTGCTGCCAACCCTGGGGGAGGGGGTGAGAGACAGGAAAGAACTGGTACCTCTCTCCGTGGCCAGACGTGGGTGGCTGCAGGATGCCGTATGCATTGTTCCCCAGGTATGGCTGGGGCCGCAGGATATCTGGAGAAGCTGCCAGGCCCCACGGGTGAGTGTGGGGTGCTGGACTGGGCCTTCCACCTCCATTTCATTTAATCTTTTCTCCAAGAAAGTTGTGTGTAGGTGCTGCCAAGGTTGTGAGGACATCATAACAATTTGGAGTGAAGCAGGAAAACTGGCTTAAGTTGCTCTCATATGTTGAAAAGTTAAACCCAAGAGGTTATAGTGACCTATAACATTACATGGGTGCTGGGTGAAGGGTTTGGATGGAAACAATACAGCCAGCAGGCAGCCAGATGGAGAGAGGGGAAGTTTCCCAAGGTCTGATAAACCCCGGGGATGCAGCAGTCTGACTCTGTCAGCCCCACTGATAAACTGGGTCTGACCAGCACCTGCTGCAACCCAACACGGCCACCCCTCTGCCAGTCCCCAAGTCCCCAGAAGGTCTGCAGCACCCATGAGTGCCTGGCACACCAGCAGCCCTGGGGCTGGAGACAGACCTGGCCTTGTTATGTGTTGCCTTGGTTTCTTGCAATTCTCCCAGTATCAGGCTGCTAAAAATAATCCCAGTGCAGCAAAGAGAAGGCAATGAGCACCTAAGACTTCCAAGCTTTGTTTCATGGAGCTTTTTCATTTTGGCAGATGGGGCTGGATGGGCTGATGTGCTTTCATCCCAAGGGGCCCTGGGAGCTGGGGGGGATCTGCCTTTCCCTGTCTACCTCCCAATTAGGGCTAGAAAAGCTCCACCAAGGTGCCAGACCCACTTTGGTTTCCTCTCATCTGCTTTCCCAGCAATGGGAGACTTCTAACAGCAATGGTGCTGCTCCTGCCACTGACTCCCCCGATGGTCTTGGTCACATCCCTGCGCCCTGCTGCCCCCCGCAAGCCAGGGGACCCCTTGGCTCTGGAGGAGCCCTGTGAGTGCCTCCCACTGCCTGCATGGCTTTGTTTGGGGCTTTTTCTGTGGTTTGGTGGGGTTTATCCAGGCTCAAGCAGGAGGGGGAAGATAATGACCCCATGCTTGCACCCTCGGGTGTCACAGCTCCATTGAAACATCAGGATAATATTCTTCAGGTTTTCCTCTCTGTCTGACAGTGGCTGATTGAAACTGCTGAGAGGTCTCAGATGTTCAGGAAACCCAGTGAGCACTAGAAATACATATTTTTATCTTATAGGGGTGATTACTTAGCTGCTTGTGTATTATATTTGCACCCTGAATCTATGCACCAGGCTACTGATGGGAGAGCAGCAACCAGAATGGGTTTCACCAGACCACAAGCCAAGAAAAACATTAGGAAAATAATTTCAGGAGGGGGTGGGGTGTGAATGGAGATATAATGCACCAGTTGGGCTTGGTATGAGAAAAGGGCAACTGAATCAGATTAAATGTTTCATTTTGGAGCCTGAATTCCTTCTTTGAATTGCACTGGGGTACATTTGGTGAGGAAATGTCAGTACATAAGAAGTGTAAAACCTTTCTGAGACAACTGGTGTGAAAGTCTGACTTGGGGAAAAATAATGGATTTTCTTTTTCTCCTTCCTAAAAACTGTGATGAACAAAACAGGAACTCGTGAAATGTTTGACTCAACATGACTCTTCCTATTTCTGTATGAGGAAAAAAAAGAAACCCCATGCTGATGCTGTGACTCAAAACTGCTTCCCAGTGCTGGCAGCAGCTCCCATGCTGCTCACTACCAGCATTCCCAGCTCCATGTTGGTCTATCTGACATCTCCCACATGGGATGTCTGTCCTGCCACTTGCCTGGCTCAGCATCTCCTGGTGACCTACCATCAGGCACTGGCTCCTGACATCAGTAATGCGGATAATACCCAGCTTTTAAGGGATGAAGCACATTGGGCAGGGGAGTAGGTCCCAGCTGCCCGAGCGATTCCTCATCAGCATCTGTCAGGGAAGATTAATCCTAAGTAGGTTGTGGGCTGGCTTCCAGCAGTATTTTTAATAATTGGATGCCATGCGCTGTTTGAGCAACTTGCAGAAATGAAGCTGCCTCATTACAATGAAGAAATAAGTCTGTTGACAGGAAATAACTCATTTGCTGGGGATGTTAAAGCTTGTGACAACCCCAAAACCTCTCCCTGGTTGCAGCATTGCCTGTGCCGGTCCAGGAGGGATGTGCAACCATCACAGCACCTTCAAAAAATGTAAACAAGGCTCTGAGCTGGTGCTTGCAAGGTCTTGAAGGTAAAAAAAAAGAGCCTCCTGGGGAAGGGGCCAGGCTGGGCTTTGGGGCTGGGAGCCCACACACCAGGGTTGTGCCTCAGGGCATGGGCATGGCTCTGGTGGCACCATGGGGGCAAGCATCACCTTGCACCTCCTCAGCAACATCACTAATCCCCAGAGTTTGGGATACAGTGGAAAATGGCTCTTTCCCATCTGCTGGTATTCAGCACCCAACTGCTGCCTGATGCTGCCATAAAATCCAGATCGCTTTGGAGTTTGCACTTCATTTACCCCTACCTGCAGAAAAAAATAGCTGGTTTAGGAAGAAGCTACAGATAAATATATATATTAACATGCGTGCCTCTTGCACCAAGTTATCAATCCTAATCCCATGGGATGCTGTACTGCTGGTGGTGAGACCCTGGGAGCAGAGGGCAGGACCTGCACACCCAGCCAGCTCTTCCTGGTCCACAATAGCCAAAGGGCCTTGGACAAATCCTAAAGCTTCATCGGGGATGGTGACCCCAACCAGCTGCCAAACCATCCTCATCTTCATTTTCAGCCTTATCCTCCTGGAGGCTCCACATGGTGCCAGCCCAGCATTAAATGGGAGCTTAACCACCCAGAGAGGCTGGGTGGGATATTAATAGAGCTGAGGTGGAGTGCACTGCTTGCAGGTTCTGAATAGGCTGCTGAGGCTAGGGGAATGCCTGAATGGGGGATGTTCTCATGAGGGAGCTCCCTTAAAGGGCTGTGAGGGCAGGGGCTGGCATGGCTGGAGCTGGGACATGCCAGGAGTAGGCATGGGGCAGCAGCAGCAGCCAGCAAGTGCTGATGTTTCGCTGCCACAGTGAAAACGCATTTCTCCTCTCTGGCATTATGCAAAGGCTCCTGTAGGCAATCCGGGCTGACCCCCATAAGAGGATTACTGGGCTATTAGTAGATTGGGACCGTGGGGAGTGTGTTTGGAGAAATTTGCTCTCCCACCCCTTGGGAAGGGGCACTCATGATCCCCAGTGGGTGCTCTCCACACACAGAGCTGTGGATGATGGTGGGGCTGCGCTCCCCATCATTGTCCTCATCCCTCTTAGCCAAAGGTCACCAGCAGAGATGAAGACAAGCATGGTGTGAAGACACCTGGTCAGGCTGCAGCTGGCCCTTAGAGCCCTGGATGGGCTCATGGCTATGATTTTCCAGGGTTGGGATTTGCACTGGGCAAGCCCAAGCCCCCACAGGGCTGGCCACCAACTGTGGGACACAGCCAGCTCACTCAGGAAAGCTCATTCCTCCAGAGCTGGAGGGATCCCAGAGACTTACATTTATTTAATCTGAAAACATAGCAGGGTGGAAAGAAATCCAGGAGCAGTATTGTCAGGGTCCGATTGGAGAAAACCCCAGTGCCAGACCCTGTTTAAACTTGTGATCCTAAGAGTGAAATTAAGATGCAAACGAGGTCAAGTACTGTAATCAATTAGTAAGTTTATTAATAAATACAGTTATTATAAAAAAATGAAATTATTGTAATAAAGGGGATAGCAATAGGACAGATTGGAAAAAAGGTAGAAAAATGAAGCAAGGATTCGGGGTACAGAGAGAGAGAAAGAGAGAGAGTCACCACCGTGGATCCAGCGGTGTCCCGCGGATCCGCCATCATTGTTGGTGGTGAGAGTCCTTCAGAGTGTGTAGTCAGTATTGGAGCAGAGTGGCCCCCAAAAGTCTGTAGTAGTCATCAGAGATGGGTGTCCTTCTTAACTCCTTCCACCCATCTCTGAGACAAAAGATAGGTGGATTTCCATCTCAGTTTCTCAGACCAATCTTTGAGACAACAGACAGTGGAGTCTGATTTCAGATCAGTCTCTCACAGGTATTGGCAGTGAAATCCCATTATTTGGCATGAAATATGCATGTGCTGTAACTGCACAGGAAGGCATGAGCTGCATCCCTGGGCTGGGCATCCTCAGCCCTGGTGAGGGCTGGGAGATGAGCAGCGCAGGTAGCTCAGAAGTGATTCGGAGAAAACTCCAGGAACAAACTTGCCAACAAAGTTTTCAAGCTGACAAGCAGGTATTCTTTATTGCGGCGCCAGGAGACACGGGGGATAACTCCTCCTAACGTGTGTCCCCGTATTGCTATACAAGCCACCCTTATATAGTCCCTGGGCATACATACATATTCATGAGGCTACGTATGGATTACATCATTTTCCAGAGAGTTCCCCGCATGCGTACAGAATTGTGGTGGTGGTCTCTGAGGGTCGTTTATTTCTTCCAACAATCTTCAGCACTTCTGGCAGACTTTGAAGCATGCGCAGTAGATGCTCATACCAGTTTAATTGGTTCGTTAGCACCAGAGACATAATAATCCTCCTATCCTCCTACTTATCAGTTAAACTGTAGCCCATCCTGGACACCTGCAGTTCCCAGATACTCCTTATCCCTGTGTCCTGTTCTTCTAGACTGTTTTTCTTAAAACTAGGCCAACTATAACGATTTATCTTGTGAGAATTCTCAGTATGTTCTCTAGTTGTACTCTATTTTTTTTCTCTATGTATCATGCACCTCAGTAATTTTCCATTGCTACTGTTACAAAGCCATCAAACTTAACATTACTTAAAACTACTTATAAAGGTTTCTATATCCCATTTTGTGATTTTGTGCCCCTTTGTCTCAAATTCCCCCCTTTTTCTGTCCTTTTGCAAATTCTTTTGCAACATTTTATATATTACCATTACCATCAAAAGTCTTTTTGAAATAATTTTCTGTTTCTATCTGGTGCTTAGTTTCATTCTGTTTCCATTCTTCGTAATTTATCATAGACCGTTTACAACACCAGAGGGAACATTGTATCATACCACAAGTAATCAATATTAAAATAATTAACACCAATATTTCTGCAACCAGTTGCCTCAACCAGGACAGATTGGGTAACCATGAAGTTAACTTTTTCCATGTTTCTTCAAAACCCCAGGAGGTGTCATCCATGGCCATTTCATGAAATATATTAGTTTGTTTCCAAATTCCTCCAGATCTGTTTCCATTCTGCCACTTTAGTCTGTATAGGAACACCAACTTTCATTGATTATGGAAGAAACCCCTCTTTGTGATGCCAGTAACATGTTTAGAGCCATTTGGTTTTGTACTATCACCTTAGATAGGCTAGTTATCTCTTGTTGTTCTGCCTGGATTATATTAATGTTTTTACTTTCCATTTCCTCTATGGTTGCCGAGATATTTACAATTGCCTTCTCTAATTCACTTACTGCCAAAGATGGAATTAGCCCTTTTACAAAACTATGAAATGAGTTGTGCCATTCAATAATAGGGTTAAACCCTCACTTAATTCGTTTAGCAAAACTTCTAATCCAGGTCCCGGAAGTGTACCTGTTGATAATAGTAAAATTGGGTATTACAGCACCTAAGGTGCATGCCCCCTTCCAGTTGGGGGTAGAATTTTATAAGCATTTTTTCCACATAACCAATACCATCCTTTCCCTTTAGGAACGGGCCACCACTGAACTATGATACCATCTATATTAATTGTATGATTGCAATTTGAATGGTGACCTACATCTGTGGCATTTAAACAAGCAAAATTTCTTACCCTGGTTTCTGATGTAATACATCTTTGTGCACAGGTATAATATTTATTACCTGGGTTAGGATTAACTATTCCAAATGTTAACCTTTCCTTCGAATACAGATTGCTAGTGTTCACCCACAAATTTATCCATGAGACAGTGTTAGGTATTGGAACTCCAATTAATGGGAGATCCAGGCTTTCTCCTGATTTAGGCAACTGTGCACACACCCAACAGTCACTATGATTAAAACATTAGTAACATTCTGCACTAATTTCAGGTATAAATTCTGGTCCCAAGCTTGTGCGCCAGTTATTATGAGAGTCCAAATTATGACCGACACAATTTCATATGCAAGGGTACTGAAGGTTCGATCCACCCTGTCTTCTCTGGCTCTGGTGCTTTCTTTATTCTTGAATAATGTGCCCAAGCAGGTTGTTCCTTTATCTTCACTGCTGTAAAGGTGATCAATAATATCTGGTATACTCCGCTCCACTTCTCCTGTAGAGGATCTCCTGAAAAATTCTTAACATAAACCCAGTCTCCAGACCTGAAAGGGTGAATTGGATAATCCAAACCTCTGGCTCTGGTCCCCACTATTCTCTTATTTATCTCCTCCAACTGTTTTCCCAGATTGATCAGAAACTGTCGGAGATAGCCTTTCACCACTTCCTGAAGACTCTCTCCTTTAAACTGGGACTGATACGGTCTTCCATACAAAATTTCAAATGGGCTAATCTCTTCTTTTGACCGGGGTCTAGTTCGAATTCTTAATAGAGCCAGTGGCAATGCCTGGTACCAATATAAATTTGTTTCCTGACATATTTTACTAATTTGTTGTTTAATCAGATGCTTTATCTTTTCTACTTGCCCACTGGCCTGAGGCCTATATGGAATATGTAGTTGCCAATCAGTTTCTAACTTTTTTCCTAATTTCTTGTAACAATTTTGCACTAAAGTGCGAGCCCCGGTCAGAAGAAATTGCCTCTGGTACCCTAAAATGAGCTTATTATCTTGTTAAATAATATTTTAATCACTTGTTTTGCATTATTTATTCTATAAGGGAATGCTTCTGGCCAGCCTGAAAAAGTATCCATTAACACCAACAAATATTGATAGTCCCCTTTTCTTGGTAACTCAGAAAAGTCTATTTGCCACTGCTGTCCTGGATAACTTCATCTCCCAATTGTCCCAATTTGATTTCTGTTTTCAGTTTTGGGATTACTCTTAAGACATAACTGACATTGTTTTGTCACTAATTGAACCGTGGTGTATAGATTCTTTCCTACAATTTGTTTGTCTAAATATTTATACAAAGAATTGCTACCCCAATGAGTTTTATTATGTTCTTTCTGAACTAACTTCCAGAGCTGGTAATAGGGAATTACAGATCAACCATCAGATATTTGAGTCCAACGCTTTATTTTCCTGTCCCTTTAGATTCTCAATCAATTTTCTATCCTCTTTCGAATATCTAGGTTTAGATTTTTCAATTGTTAGTTTGCCATCAGGGATTAAGGACATGATCTGAAATTGTTCAGCTGCTCATTTGGCTTCAAAATTGGCCAAATTATTTCCAATTTCTTGATCAGAGCCACCTTGTTGATGTCCTTTACAGTACATAACAGCTACTTCTTCAGGTAGCTGAACAGCTTCCAGTAATTGTAGAATTTCTGTAGCATGGTTAATCTGTTTCCCTTGTGTGTTCAAAGGTCCACATTCTTTCCAGATAGCACCATGGACATGGACCACACCAAATGCATATTTAGAATCAGTCCAAATATTTATCCTTGTATCTTTAGCCAGTTCCAGGGCTTCTGGGCAGAGGTGTTACCAGGTAAAGGCTTAGATTTTTTTTTTTTTTTTATTTTTTTTTTTTTTACCTGTGAAGTGGTGGTAATGGCATATTCTAACTTTCATTTACCATTTTTCATGAAGCTACTACCATCAGTAAACCAAGAATCACCATCTTCCATAGGTTTTTCTTTCAAGTCTGGTCGGCTCGAATATACAGTCTCTATGGTGGTCAAGCAGTTGTGTGTTAGTGGTTCTGTCAATTGTTCCTGCAAAAGGATGCTGGATTTACAGCGTTAGTGACCACAATTTCTGTATCATCCTGTTCTACAGTGGTGGCCTGGTATTTAAAAAAACGTGAAGGAGATAACCAGTGGGCTCCTTTCTGCTCCAGGACTGCTGATACCACATGGGACACTAGTACAGTAATCTTTTGTCCCAAAGTAAATTTGCAAGCCTCTTTAATATTTGTGATAACTGCTGCCATAGCTTTTAGGCATCTGGGCCATCCTTTGCTCGCTTCATCCAGCTGTTTTGAAAAATAGGCCACTGCCCTTCTGTAGGGTCCTAGTTTCTGAGCAAGAACCCCCAAAGCTATTCCCTGTTCTTCACAGGAATATAGCCAAAAGGATTTAGTCACATCCAGGAGTCACAGAGCTGCAGTTCTCATTAGCTCTGTTTTTAAATTTCTAAAACCCCCCTCTGCTGTACCAGTCCATTCTAAAGAGGGAGAGTTTCCTTTCAACAGTTCATAGATTGGTCTTACCAGAACACCATAATCATGGATCCAAAGTCAGCACCATACAGTCATTACCAGGGATGTCCGGAGCTCCTTGACGGTCGATGGTCTTGGAGTCTGGCAAATGGCTTCTTTTCTAGCAGTTCCAAGTTCTCTCTGTCCTCCTGTTATTTCATATCATAGGTAGGAAACTTGGGTTTGGGTTAGTTGGGCCTTTTGTCTGGATACCTGATAACCATTCAGTCCCAGAAAATTTACCAATTCCACTGTCCACTTGATACATTCTTCCTTTGTTTCTGTAGCAATTAACAGGTCATCCACATATTGTAACAGAGTCCCATTTGAGTAGGTGGCTTCCATGATTCTAGTTCTCATGCTAGCTGATTTCCAAAAATTGCCGGACTGGTTTTTTTTTTAACCCTTTATGTAAACTATCCAAGTTAATTGAGTTTCCCTTCCTCTATCAGGATTTTCCCATTTGAAAGCCAATAATTGTGGCTTTCTTTGGCCAATGGTAAGCAAAAGAAAGTGTCTTTTAAATCCAGGACGGCAAAACATTTTTGATTATTATTCAATTTAGTCAATCAGTCATACGAATTAACTCCTACTGGACGAATATCCTCTGCAATTCTGTTGATTGCCCTGAGATCGTGAACCAATCTGCAACTTTTCTCATCATATTTCTTTACTGTCCAGATAGGAGTATTATATTCCAATTCACATTCAATTAATAATTATATTTTAAAATTTATCAATTTTTTTTAATTCCCTTTGATCTTCTAATTTTAAGGGATACTGTTTTATTCTAATTGGGTAGGCCCCCCTTTTTATTTCCACTATAACAGGCAAAGCATTTTTCACCTTACCTGGAACTTCAGGTGCCCATACTCCCACATATACCTGATTAAGGATTTCTTCTATTTCAGGGAGGTCCTCCTTTTTGCTTTTCTGTTGAATTAAACTCAAAACTGCAATTAATTGTTTTTAACTCTGAATTCCATTTTGCCTTCTTTAAATGTTGCTTCTCGCCCTAACAAAGATTTTAGAGAATTTGGCATGCATAAAAATTTATGCATTCCGATTTGTTTTCCCAATTTGTACTTTAAAGGTTCCAAAAAGAATGCCTTTTTTTTTTTTTTTTTTCCTCTTTTCCTTGGTGGCCAGTAGCTCCCACATCTGTAACGAATTCTTTTCTCTCTTATTTAACACCAAATAAGTTACTCCTGTATCCACTAAAATTCCACTTTATTTCCCCTAGTTCATAGTCTTAATGTAACCAGTGGATCTGCTAGGGTAGATTCCCCAGGTCCCCGTCAGTTTAGTTCCAGTTCAGTCACCGGAGCCACTCCATGGCACTGCCCTCCCCAGGCAGTCTCACTTCCAGCATCCAAAACCCCCCATAGCACGCACACCGGTCCGGTCCCACAGAAGAGAAGAGCCCACTCCCCCACCTCCTGCAGACATCCCTCCTCCCACGCTCAAACACTGGAGCTGCTCGAGCTCCCCTCCTTTCCCTCTTGGTTTTCCTTTTTTTTTTTTTTCTTTTTCTCACAGCAGCTCCCCCTGCTCTGCAGGGCCTGCAGATGCCTGCCTCTGCAACGGCACTTCTGGTTTAACCCCTTCTTAACTCTGAATGTGGATGTGCCGCTTGTTGCCAGTGACAGAAATCTCTTCCTCCTTATCAATATCAGATAGGACAGAGGCAGAGGGTGCTCCTCTCGGAGGTACCTGTAGTACGTGATTTTCCACCCTATCTTCCTGATTACTGTTTTTTAACTTTAAACATCTTTCCCCAATATCAGAGGCTGAGCATCTCCAGCGTAACTTTCAGTTTTTCCCTGTCCTTTTCCAAAGCCAAAATTAAGGAATCTGGCGGAGCTATATTAATTTTGCATTCAGTCTGTCACTCCGTGTGATTTCTTAAAGTGAAAAACATATCTGCATACATTACTTCATCCCATTTTCCTTGCCCCCTTAAAACAACATTAATTGTAACACTGTATTATAGTTCAGAGTTCCAATTTTAGGCCATTTTTCCTGATCTTCCAAAGTATACAAAGGCCACCATTGGTTACAATATTTTACCAACATTTTCTTATTTACCAAGCCCCCAGGAGTCCCTCCAATTTCTTTCCGGAGTGCCAAAATGCACCCAAAAGGATTCTTTTTCAAGATCTCTTCACTCTGCTGATTTTCCATTATCAATCTCACATTCACACACACACACAGAGAAGGGATCCCCAGACATACTCCACACAGTTACAACACTTGAGACAAAGACAGAGACTTAAATTCAACCAAACAAACAACAGTTAATAACACAGTTATAACATTCTGTCACCAGTACCAGAATCACAAGACCAAAATCATTACTGTAACAAGCCACAAAACAGGCGAATACCAGTAGAATCAAAAGCCATACTTCCTAACCCTTATAGCTCAGACCATATTGTAACATTAATAGGGGGGTTTCCTTGAACCCTTTATAGTTGACCAGCCTGTCAGTGTCCCAGGAAGGATGAGACCCTTGTGTCCAACCAGCCTGTCTGCGTCCCACTGTGGGAACCATACTGAACAGCCCACTGTATCAGAGGGTGATTCTACTAACCTATTCAGGGACCCACGCTGACAGCATCACTGAATCAAATCCCTTATGGGCTGTTGATAGCACACTAGACCCAAAACCATTTCCACAAGACACCCCCCTGTGTCTTGTAGGACCTAAATCACAAGATGCCCCCTGCTTAGTTATAACAGTCTGTCACTGATACCAAAATCACAAGACCAAAATCCTTAATATAACAAGCCACAAAATAAATCAAATACCAGTAAAATCCAAAACCTTTTCTGCAAGACACCCCCTGCATCTTGCAGGACCCAAACAACAAGAAGCCCCCTGCTTCCTTTGGGTGTATACCAGTAAAATCCAAAACCTTTTCTTCAAGACACCCCCTGTGTCCTGCAGGACCCAAATCACAAGAAGCCCCCTGCTTCTTGTGGGTGTATACCAGTAAAATCCAAAACCTTTTCTGCAAGACACCCCCTGTGTCTTGCAGGACCCAAACCACAAGAAGCCCCCTGCTTCTTGTGGGTGTATACCAAACGGACGCTAGCAGCCGGGTATACGCCTTTACCTACGAGATTTCTTATCTCGATTTACGGAAGGCTTCCAAACCATGCGTACGCTTACCAAGCCAATTTACCAAACCAATTTACCAAACCAATTTACCAAACCAATTTACCAAACCAATTTACCAAACCGAGGTGCCCCCTGCACCTTACAGACTATACAAAAAAAAGAATACCTTTTATGAGATGGTCCTTGTCTGCTCCCGCAGCGATCCGAATGAGTCGAGGGGTCCCTCCGGGAAAAACTCCCGAGGGCCCTAGGGAGCCCTGTCCTCAGCGGGTCCTGCAGCCGAGCAGAGAGGGTCCCATCTGGGTCGCCAAATTGATTCGGAGAAAACTCCAGGAACAAACTTGCCAACAAAGTTTTCAAGCTGACAAGCAGGTATTCTTTATTGCGGCGCCGGGAGACACGGGGGATAACTCCTCCTAACGTGTGTCCCCGTATTGCTATACAAACCATCCTTATATAGTCCCATGGCATACATACATATTCATGAGGCTACGTATGGATTACATCATTTTCCAGAGAGTTCCCCGCATGCGTACAGAATTGTGGTGGTGGTCTCTGAGGGTCGGTTACTTCTTCCAACAATCTTCATCACTTCTGGCAGACTTTGAAGCACGCGCAGTAGATGCTCATACCAGTTTAATTGGTTCGTTAGCACCAGAGACATAATAATCCTCCTATCCTCCTACTTATCAGTTAGTTTAACTGTAGCCCATCCTGGACACCTGCCATTCCCAGATACTCCTTATCCCTGTGTCCTGTTTTTCTAGACTGTTTTTCTTAAAACTAGGCCAACTATAGCGATTTATCTTGTGAGAATTCTCAGTATGTTCTCTAGTTGTACTCTATTTTTTTTCTCTATGTATCATGCACCTCAGTAATTTTCCATTGCTACTGTTACAAAGCCATCAAACTTAACATTACTTAAAACTACTTATAAAGGTTTCTGTATCCCATTTTGTGATTTTGTGCCCCTTTTGTCTCAAATTGTCCCACTTTATGTGCTTCCTCATGCTCCCTGTAAGCATGCAGCACTTCCCAGGCTGGCAGGAGCAGTGCATGACTAAATATATTCCATAGTGTTTATAATTCAAGGAACAAGTTGAAGCTGTGCTACCTCTGTGCTTGCCATGTGCAATGCTCTTTGCATTTCTTTCCTAGTGCTGATCCCATCCAACCCCCTAAATCCCAATGTTGACTTGATGTTTGGGGTCATTTGAGAATTTTTTCCCACCAGCTCCAGGGGGGAAATTTCAGGTTAATTCATTTTTGTTCAGTGTTTCTCCCACCAGTGGTTCCCATCACTTTCTGCCACTCTCAGGAGGCAAAACTAGAGTCACTAAGCTGAAAAACCTGGTGAAAACTGCTCAGTGGTGGAAAGCCCTCAGGAAGGGTTGGGGTGTTCCAGAGCAGGCCAATTAACTGTTGGTTGTTGTTGGAGCAGGCTCTATGGGAGCAAGATCTTGGATATGAGACCATGGAAAAGGGGTGCCAACTTGTCCAAGCCAGCTCCTGCCCAAGAATCAGGGTGCTACAGTGTTTGTGAGGTCCTGCCTGGCCGTGCTTCTTGCCGTGTGATGGTGTTGCTTGTTCTGTAGCACTGCAGAGCTGTATGCCAGGCCCTCGGGAGCATCCTGCCCACTGCCACTCCACGCCAGCTCTGGAGCATCCCACCTGGGGGCGCAAAGTGAAGAACCTGGCTCCAGCCCACCAGGGGTTCATGGCTGGATCTGGATTCCCATGCTTCTGCTGAAGCACAACCCATGGGATATTTTGCTGGGATATTGTGGAAATGGGTGGGTTTTACAAGTGGAAGCCCCTGCCTGGGGTGTGGGTGCAGATATGGCCCCGTGGGGTACACCAGGCTGCATTGCACAGCCACTTCACCCATATCATTTATCACCCCTCCTCTTCCCAAACTGTGCTCTGGAACCAGTCTTTGTCAGGTCTCCATCCCTCTTACCAGACACCCTGGTGAGACACTGCACTGCCAAAGCAACCTTTGGGGTAAACCAGAACCAGCCCCAAGCCTAAAGAGATAAGGTTTCACCCCCAAAGCAGCTCCATCAACTCAGTGCATCCCAGGAGCTTCTCTGCATTCACAGTCCCATTTTAAATCAGCACCCAGCTAATGACCTCCAGCAATAAGGAAACACCATGTTTGTAGTGAGGCTCTACTTTAAAATTATGTTTTACACAACATAAAAGGATTATTTTATAATTAGCTGTCTAGAGTTAAAAATCATAGAATAGTTAGGGTTGGAAGGGACCTTAAGATCATCTGTGCCTGTAAGAAAAGGTATATAAGGAGTTAAAGCTTTGTAATAAATTGGCAATCGCTGATCACATTGATCGTTCCTGCGTTGTCCGTGACTCCCGCGTCGCCAAATGGCACACGAACAGGGACCCTCAGATCGGTGACTTGCAGCATGCAAGTTTGAAGGTCTGATCAAAGAAGAGGGGGCGGAGAGCCGGTCGAATGTCAGCGCTGCCCCGGCACTGTGAAGTCAGATGTCTGCAAACTATGGGATCCAACCCTGATCAGGTGAACGGCCGGGGAGGAGATGGGCACTCGCTATCCAAAGAGGAACGGGCAGTGATGGAGCTCCTCCAACATATTCTCTCTAAGAGAGGACTGCAATATGATAGTGCCGCCTTACAGAGGCTGTTAAAGTGGGCTCGGGATCGTGGCTTTATCCCCACAGCGCAAGCTACCTTTGAGGTTTCTGAAAGGGAACATATAGGCCAGGCATTGTGGGATGAGATTAGTAAAGGGACAAAGGAAGCCCTGAAGTATTCTACGTTATGGAGATCGATAATGAGACTTTAAAGGAATGAAAATAGGAACGGTCAGAAGTGGCATCTGTTTTCCTGGCTGCTGCTCCTTCTCAAAGTCAGTCAGAGGTAGAGTGCTACGTCTATGGTATTTGCCCCCCACCATTGTGCCTGGCACGGTATCGCAGAAGCCTCCTCGGCATAAGGGGAAAGATAAAGTGAAACGGCGCTTACGCCTGAAAGTACAGGCAAAGAGTGCAAACGCGGTCAGCTCCGACCCAGAGGAAGGAGACCCTGAATCAGAATTGGAACCAGACACAGAGTCTCCGGCAGAACCAGACTTGTGCGTCCCCCTTCCTGATCCCGACTCAGACAGTTCAGGCAGTTCGGCTCATCAGCAGATGCGAACCAGCCTCAGTGATGGTCAACTGCGACATTTGCTGAAGAAATTAGAAGCATTGGAGATAAAAGAAACCTCTAAACCCTCTTCCCCACTCCCCTACAATCCACTAGTAAAGAAAGGGGAGTGGGAGGGGGGTGTTGGGCACCGGGTATGGGATTATGGTAATAACCCTGCTAAATGTCGGCATGGGATGATCAAAGATGCAATTGCTATGTGGGAACATTCAGCCATGGGTCCCTCAGCATTCCCGGTGTTTAACACTCCACAGGGGGGAAAGGAGTGGGAGGCACTGGATTTAAAGGTAGTTAGGAGGCACATCAAGCGATAACATTCTATGGGTTAAAATCATCATATACTCAGTCAATTATTGCACATATTTTTTCTGCATATATCTTAGCACCATATGATATCCGTATGATAGCTCAATCGTTGCTTACTCACCACCTTCAGATATGGTTTAAAGTGGGCAGAGCAGAGGAAAAGGCTGGATATATGGCTACTGCCTTCGCCGCTGCTGTTAAACCCCTTCTACAATGAGGTTAGGGTGAACGTGGGGGTACTAAAGGTATGAGATGTTATAATTGTGGACAGATGGGACGTTTTAAAAAACAGTGTACTGTAAAGAAAATCAGTTCAGCAACCCGCTCCCCTCAGTGTGGTGTTACTGGTTTTGCAGACAAATATATTAGATGTGACAAATTTGGCCACAAGACAGTGGAATGTCGTTCAAAATAACCCCTTCCCCCCGAACCTCCAGGGAAGTGAGACCAGCGTGGGATACAGACGTATTGTGTGCTTTCCTGGTGGTGTATGTTCTGCATCAAGACCCACAATGGGAAGGTCTCTTGTATGCTCTTATCAGGGTGTCATGGTTTAACCCCAGCCAGACAGCTTTTCACTCACTCCCCCCCCCCCTTCCTGCCCTCCCCCTGTTCCTGGAGGGACGGAGAGGAGAATCATAAAGAATGCAACTCCCACGGGTTGAGATAAGAACAGTTTAGTAACTAAGGTATAACACAAATCACTACTGCTACCACCAATAATAGTAATGATAAAGGAAATAACAAGGGAAGAGAATACAACACCTCATCACCAGGCAACCGATAACTTGTTCCCCCCAGCCCGACCAAGCACCAACCAATACCTCCTCCAACCCTGCTGTCCACTTAGCCCTTCCGGGTCACTCCCAGTTAACTCCTGGGCATGACGTGCTGTGGTATGGAATACGTCTTTGGTCAGTTTGGGTCAGGTGTCCTGTCTCTGCTTCCTCCCAGCTTCTCCTCCTCCCTGGCAGAGCATGAGGCTCACAAAGTCCTTGGCCAAACCAAAACATCATTTTTATCAGCTCTGTTCCCAGCTGAAAGTCAAAACACAGCACTGCACCAGCTACCAAGAAAGAAAAATGAATGCTACTGCTAAACCCAGGACACAGGGGTATCGGGGAGACTGTGATGGACTGTGGACTTATGACCCTATATACAAATCATTTAATACAGTCTCTCTGTAATATTCATGTATTAGAAGTTGGTAAATATATGTATGTCCAGGTTTCTATTGACCTTTGGAGGCCTTTATAAATACTGCTGGCCACTTCTTTCAAAATAGGCTAGCCACCTGTGTCGGAATGAGTGTGCATTTTGGTCAGTATGAAAGCCCAAGCCTCATGCGATGTGGGGGAGGCAGAGCCTCTGCGGGGATGCCTGCTAAGGTTGAGCCTGCCACCTCGCACTGTGATGATGCTTCTCGGAACTGGTTTCTTGTTAGTCTCCACAGGGTCCTTGTGCCATGTTCTGTACGTGGGATTGTGTAGTGGAAGTAATGATTGTTGGGATTTTGTGCTTCAAATATTGTAGTTGTGTGGAGTGTGCTTGTGGGATCCCATACGTGTGTGTGTGTTGAGGGGAGACAGTGTTCTGTGGTTTTTTTTGTTCTTGGGTTCATGTAAAAGTTATTAATGGGTAGCAGTTTAACAATTCAGGCAAGAAAGAGTTAATGCAAAAGTGCGGTTGCCGGCAGGTATTTATGGTTGCTGCTGGTGTTCTCACAGGAGAATGGAAAATTGGTACATAAACTGAATAATCCTGAAAGATACAGCAAGGCCATGAGAGGCCCAAGGAAGCTTAAGCAAGCAAGATAAAAACAAGCTGTAATTCATTGAGTTATGAGAACTGTGGGCTTTTGGCAAGCTTTCGAGGTCAAGTTCTCACACCTGTGCTTAACCAATTATGTGTTAGTTGCTAAGGGTCTTCAAGACATGCATCCAATCATAATATGCCAAATCACTGTAAGTGCCTGTAAGAAAAGGTATATAAGGAGTTAAAGCTTTGTAAAAAATTGGCATTCGCTGATCACATTGATCGTTCCTGCGTTGTCCGTGACTCCCGCGTCAACAGTAGGCAATGAGATTCTTACACATTTCGGTCCTCATGGGGGATTTTAATTACCCCAATATTTGCTGGAAGACTTACACAGCCTATCATTCACAGTCCAGGAGGTTCCTCCAGTGCATTGATGATAACTTCTTAATGAAAATGGTGGACAAACCAACTAGGAGAGGAGCATTGCTGGATCTAGTACTCACCAACAAGGAGGGTCTGGTTGAAGTGGTGATGGTCAATGGCTGCAGTGACCATGAGATGGTGGAGTTTAGGATCCTGTGTGGGAGGAATAGAATACCTAGCAAGGCCACAATTCTGGATTTCCGAAGGGCCAACTCTGGCCTCTTCAATCAATTGCTAAGGGAAGTTTCATGGGAAAGGGTATTAGGTGGTAAAGGGGCTCAAGATAGTTGGTCAGCATTTAAGGACCACTTCTTCCAAGCTCAGGATCAGAGTGTCCCAATGGGTAGGAAATCAAGTAAGGGAGCCAGGAGACCAGCATGGTTAAACAAGGAATTGCTGGGCAAACTCATGTGGAAAAAGAGAATCTATGGATTATGGAAGAAGGGGCTGGCCACTTGGGAGGAATATAGGACAGCTGTTAGAGGATGTAGGGAGGTAATTAGGACAGCTAAGGCCTCCTTGGAACTTAATCTTGCAAGTCAGGCTAAGGACAATAGAAAGGGCTTTTTCAAATACATAGCAGATAAAACTAACACAAGAGGCAATATAGGCCCACTGTTGAACGAGGTGGGTGCCCTGGAGACAAAGGATTTAAAGAAGGCAGAGGTGCTGAATGCCTTCTTTGCCTCTGTCTTTACTGCTGCAAACTCTCCCCGGGGGCCCAAAAGTCCTGTAGCCCCAGAAAGAGTGAGGACAAAGGAGGAGTTTGCTTTGGTAGATGAGGATTGGGTTAGGGATCAGTTAAGCAGTCTGGACATCTATAAATTGATGGGTCCAGATGGAATTCACCCATGGGTGCTGAGGGAGCTGGCGGAGGTCGTTGCTCAGCCACTCTCCATCATCTTTGTTAAGTCATGGGAAACAGGAGAGGTGCCTGAGGATTGGAGGATGGCAAATGTTACGCCAGTCTATAAGAAGGGCAAGAAGGAGGACCCGGTAATTATAGACCGGTCAGCCTTACCTCCATCCCTGGAAAGGTGATGGAACAACTTATTCTTGACACCATCTCTAGACATATCAATGATGAGGGGGTCATTAAGAGCAGACAACATGGTTTTACCAAGGGGAAGTCATGTTTGAGCAACCTTATAGCCTTCTATGAGGAAGTAACTAGGTGGATGGATGATGGTAGAGCAGTAGATGTGGTTTTTCTTGATTTCAATAAGGCATTTGATACTGTCTCCCACATCATCCTCATAGATAAGCTAGGGAAGTGTAGTGAGGTGGTGAGGTGGACCAAGAGCTGGTTGAAAGGAAGAAGGCAGAGGGTTGTGGTCAATGGTGCAGAATCTAGCTGGAGGTCTGTGACTAGTGGAGTGCCTCAGGGGTCGGTGCTGGGACCAGTGCTGTTTAATATTTTCATCAACGACCTGGATGAGGGAACTGAGTGTACCCTCAGCAAGTTTGCTGATGATACTAAACTGGAAGGAGTGGCTGACACACCAGCGAGACCTGGATAGGCTGGAGAGTTGGGCAGGGAGAAACTTGATGAAATTCAACAAGGGCAAGTGTAGAGTCTTGCATCTGTAGAAGAACAACCCCATGTACCAGTACAGGTTGGGGGTTGACCCAGTGGACAGTAGTGAAGGGGAAAGAGACCTGGGGGTCCTGGTGGATAGGAGGATGAACATGAGCCAGCAATGTGCCTTTGTGGCCAAGAAGGCCAATGGCATCCTAGGGTGTATTAGAAAGAGTGTGGTTAGTAGGTCAAGAGAGGCTCTCCTCCCCCTCTATTCTGCCTTGGTGAGGCTGCATCTGGAATATTGTGTCCAGTTCTGGGCCCCTCAGTTCAAGAAGGACAGAAAATTGCTTGAAAGAGTCCAGCGCAGAGCCACAAAGATGATTAAGGGAGTGGAACATCTCCCTTATGAGGAGAGGCTGAGGGAGCTGGGTCTTTAGCTTGGAGGAGACTGAGGGGTGACCTCATCAATATTTACAAATATGTAAAGGGTGAGTGTCAGGATGATGGAGCTAGGTTTTTTTCAGTGATGTCCAGTGATAGGACAAGGGGCAATGGGTGTAAACTGGAGCATAGGAGATTCCATGTGAACATCAGGAAAAACTTCTTTACTGTGAGAGTGACAGAGCACTGGAACAGGTTGCCCAGGGGGGTTGTGGAGTCTCCTACGTTGGAGATATTCAAGGCCCGCCTGGACAAGTTCCTGTGTGATGTACTCTAGGTTACCCTGCTCTTGCGGGGGGGTTGGACCAGATGATCTTCTGAGGTCCCTTCCAACCCTTGGGATTCTGGGATTCTGTTATAATGTTTCTGGCTTAAGAAAACACTGCTATCATCAGCAGAGGGGAAATGCACATTTCAGTTTATAACCTTAAGTTACAAATTTGCATGCAAGTGTATATTTAGAGATTTGAAATAGCTTAATCATACATTTTGGGCAGGCTTTTCCTTGCAAACGAAATTTCCAGCATGAATAGGACTTTGTATTAAATTCCATTATGTTGCTTAAAAAGAAAACAATAATAAAAGCTATAGAAAAGCAAAGGATCTCTATGAAACACACCTGGGCTCTTCCCTAAGGCACATCCTATATGCAGCTGCCCTGGTGGACCTGGGAGTTCTCAATCCCTCCAGGAAAACGATCCCAATTTGACATTTGTAGATTGATTTTTGCAGCCTGTGCATGTTGCATTTGCCCCCAGATTTTGGGTTCTTTTTACCTTTCAGACAATTTACAGGACAGAGTGTTGCTGGGGAATGCAGTAGGGTTGGGTACCCCCAAAAACTCTTGGCAAAACTCATGGGGAGATGGTATCTTCTCCCGAGTAACAGGTGATAGGACAAGAGGAAACGGCCTCAAGCTGTACCAGGAGAGGTTTAGACTAGATATTAGGAAGAATTTATTCACTGAGAGGGTGGTCAGGTACTGGGACAGGTTTCCCAGGGCAGTGATGGAATCACCATACCTGGAAGCATTCACAAACTGTGCATATGAGGCCCTTAGTGACATGGTTTAGTGGTGGTCTTGGCACTGTGGGGCTAAAGTTGGACTCGATGACCTTAAAGGCTTTTTCCAACCTAGTTGACTCTTTGATTCTATGGGTCCATCTCTTCTCCCTGCCAGGCAAACGGGATGCATCCCTGGGGTTTTGGGTGGATACAACACTGAAAAACCCTGAAATATTTGTTTTCTTGCCATTTTCCATTCTAAACAATATTAGGAGAATTTTCCTAATGTTTGACCTAATGGACCCCAAAAACATTCGTCCTCATAAGAGCATTATTAATTTTCCCCATGGAAAGCATTCCCCCCACATATCCCAAACCCACAAAGCCTGAAGCTACCATTTCCAGCAAAAAAAACCACCCTAACCAGTAATGACACATATTTCTGCCTGACCACCTTGAGGAAAACTCTCCTCCAAACAGTGGCACACTTTAAAATAACTTTAAATATGCCTTGAAAATTCTTCCCCTCCTTATTTAAGTACATAATTGTTTTTATTTGCAGTAAACTGAAATTGGGTCGATTTGGATTAGACATTAGGAAGAAATTCTTCCCTGTGAGGGTTGTGAGACACTGGCACAGGTTGCCCAGAGAAGCTGTGGCTGCCCCATCCTTGTCAGCATTCAAAGCCAGGTTGGATGGGACTTGGAGCAACCTGACCTAGTGGAAGGTGCCTCTGCTCATGGCAGGGGGTTGGAACTGGATGAGCTTTAAGGTTCCTTCCAACCCAAACCAGTCTGGGATTCTATGAGTCCATGAGATGCTCATGTCTGATTTATTGAATAACTCCTCCTGTGTGCATGGAAAACCACCTGTTAGTTGTGGAGAGTTAACCACCATCATCTCACCTGTTTGGATTTGACATCAGCACCTATGGGGCTGGGGGAGGGCATCAGCATCTGCTTCCCCATGATTACACACTCCTACAAATACCATTTGTTTGGAAACCAGACGGTTTGGGTTGCAGAAGGAAGGCTGTGTGTCTCAGTACCCATTGTATTGATGTTTGTATCCAAGCTCTGCCTGACTCTGGCCGTGCATGGATATGCTGGCACTGGTCACCTGCCTGGGTTCTCCCTCACTACAGGGATGGTGTGTTTCTGTGGCTCAGAGCACAACACATGAAGGATCCCCCATAAGAAAAAAAAGTCGGGAACTGGAAGCAGCAGTGTTGCTAGGTAACCAGACATGAGCTCTCAACTTCTTCCCCTAAAGGAGACCAAGAGAAATCCCTGAATTCTAGGTCATGTGCAAAGAGGTGCTTTGCTGGTGGCTCCCAAGCCTCTGTGCTGGCTTCTCTGGGATGCTGCCATCCTCTACAGCTACCCAGAACATGGAGAGGGCAATAATGGAGGGTGGAGAGGGCAGCAATATATAATGGGAAGGACAACAATGAAGGATGGAGAAAGAGATGTTGGAGGATGAGGAGGACAGCGATGGAGAGCACCTAATCAGAGGGAGAAGAGTTGAGTCAGGAACAACTAAGTGCTGTGGTTGTGGCCACTCGACCCAGAAGAATGTTCATTAAGCTTTAATGCAGTCTTGCACCAGTGGATATTATTTATAAGCCCCTAGCATTCCTGTATCATTAGGCTTAAAAAAGGTATAAATTATGGATCTCACTAATGACAAACTCAGGGCTAAGAGCCCTCTGGGGAGGGTGCACGACTGTCACCTGGCTGGTGACTGCCTGCAGTCCACCTGCACATCCCAGGATTGCTGGTGGGCTGGGAGCACTGCATCTCCCTGCTACAGACACCCTGCAAAGCACAGATCCCCAGTCCTCTGCAGCAGGATCTTCCTCATGGAGCTCGAATCCTGGTGAGTGGCCTGGAGTATTGAAGTGACTCTCACCCACGTTGTCATCCAGCTCGGAAGCCAACCGGCTTCTGCTGCTAAACATAACTCTGACTTTTCTTTTATTTTTCCTGAAAATGGTCTATTTTCCAAAGCAAAGCCCCAGAGAATGCTATTTTCATCTCCCCAGTGGGCTGAGAAGCCAGATGGTTTTCTTCACACCAAAATTGCCATGATTCTATACAGATTCCTCATTTCTTTTCAGGTTGCTTCCCATTGGGATCCTCCAGCAGCCAGGGAAAGGAGGCTCCCTGGTGCTGCCCTATTCCTGAACTAACACATCTCAGACTTCACAGACTTGCTAATGCACTGTTTTTTTTCCCTGCAAAAAATCTGATTTTCTAGAACTTTCTAATTCTTTATCACTGACGGTTGCAGAGCTGATGGTCTCATCTTTTCAAGGGACATCAAGCTGAAGGGAGTTTAAAACATACAGCCAAGATAACAGGTTTGCTGCCAGCACTGCAAAATTCCACCTGGATCGCTCTCCCTGTGAAGTCAGTTGAGAGATTGCATCATTTCCCAGATTAAGCCATTTTAAAGAATTTGACAGCACAGGGGATGCTGGCAACACTCAGTGCTGAGATCCAACTCACCATCACTCAGGGTTGCCAGAAAAGGCTGAAATTTCAGGTTTAATTCAGAACAAGAGCACCTCCCATATGAAGATAGGCTGAGAAAGTTGGGGCTGTTCTGCCTGGAGAAGACTGAGTGGAGACCTCATAGCAGCCATCCAGGATCTGAAAGGGTCCTATAGGGATGCTGGAGAGGGACTCTTCATTAGGGATTGTAGAGTCAGGACAAGGGGTAAGGGGTTAAAATTTAAACAGGGGAAGTTTAGATTGGATATAAGAAAGAAATTCTTTACTGTGAAGGTGGTGAGGCACTAGAACAGGTTGCCCAAGGAAGCTGTGAATGCTCCATTCCTGGCAATGTTCAAGGACAGAGCCTTGGGTAACATGGTTTAGTGTGAGGTGTTCCTGTCCATGGCACGGGTGTTGGAAGTAGATGATGTTAAGGTCCTTTCCACCCCTAACTATTCTTTGATTCAGGGTCCCCATGGGGTTATTGACTCTAGGAAAGGCATGGGAAGCTTCAGCTCTAGGAGATGGGCAATGGGCAAACAAAGAAGATGGACATAAAACTAGGAGGCTGAGCAGGTTGATTTTGGGTAGAAGAGCCCTGATAAAGCAGAGCAGACCTTACCTCTGCTCCATGTGTGCCCTTGAACCATCAGTGATATGAAGGATGCTCTCTACTGTGAAGCTGGAGCGACAGTGCAGCTGCTGCATTAAACATGAGCAGACAAATCCTCATGAGCAACCCACCAGCTGCTGTTCATTCTGCAGCAACTTTTCATAGTTTAGGGGCCAAATTCAAAGCCTTCAAACTGGAGGACTGTCCACCCTGAGAGCTCACAGTCAGAGTCATGGGCTACATTTGCCACTGTCCTTTATATTTCTGTGGCATTCAGGGCTCAATTTCTTTGCCCATGGTAAAAGCCACTGCATTCAAGAGCTTCTCTGTTGGAACTGAGCCCCATGGGGTGGATGTTCAGAGGGGAATCTGACATCTGTCTGAGACCCAGGGACTTTAAAGAAGATTTTAATCTAAAACTCTCCATAATCCTGTGATAAACATACCTGAGCTCATTCTCTGAGCCACCCTTTTGCTATCAAACCAACCCAAACTTTAAGCCCCCTAGACCGGCTCAGTGCTGGAAAAACAAGGGGATGTTTGTACATACACAGAGCTGCAATTTAATCCTGCCTGGCTGGGGGAAGAGTGTGAATGGCTGGCTTCCCTCGGGAACATATCAGTCATCCCCTTCTTCCTTTGGCATCCCTTTTCTGAATTAGAAGTTAGACAAGTTCAGCCTCTGGGGAGGACCCCATGTCCAGGTCCCAGTTGAAGACCTGATACACTGGCATCCTCCAGTCCCTTCTACCCACCTTCAGCCCACCATGGGCTTCCTCTGAACCCAAGATGACCTTTTCCACATCACAGCTTTGTCCCAAAATACATTGTCCATGGGTACCCTCTAGCATTAGCAGGGTGAGGGACCCAGATCCCTCTTAGCTACACCAATTCTTCCTCTCCTTCTTCTGCCTCAGACACCTTGCTTAACATCTTCAGTCCTTCTTCAGTTTTGGTGCCCCACCAGACTCTGCCTTCTCCCTGTGCCAGGCACCTCCCCACTCAGACACTGGTTTAGCCCTGCCAAGGGATTAGGATTACACACACTGTAAGGCAAAAACATGCCCAGGGAAGAAAGCACTTAGTGTTGTATTATTTTTTTTCCTAAGTGGGTAAATATCCCTGTTGAATGAAATATAAATATCCGTCTTCAGGGTCAGTATGGGATTTGGGGCTGTAATTCTCGCTCCAGGTCATCTCACTCCTGCGATGACCCAGGCTGGAGCATGAGATCTATGTCTCAGGTGTGCATGAGGCCAGTAGGAACATCCATCCCATCCATCCCATTGATCCTGTCTATCCCATCCATTCCATCCATCCCAAAAAGCAAAGGGACTGAAGGGAAGGGGAAAACCTGATAAGAAACCCAGCTGCTGAACATCAACATACCAGGCTGGCAATCACCTCGGCAGTGGTCTGGGCTATCACAGAGGAAAATTAATGGAAATGATTCCTCCGTAATAACTGCTTGCAGCGATGCAGAGCTACTTCAATTGTTCCAGCTACACAGGGACATAGTCGGGGAAGCTAGGGACCATGTCAGGAAAGCTAAGGCCCAGTTAGAATTGAGTCTGACCAGGGATGTGAAATATAACAGGAAGGGATTCTATAGGTATGTTGTAAAAAAAAGACAGACTAGGGATAATATGAGCCCTCTCCAGAAGCTAAAATGAGAACTGGCTACCCAGGATTTGGAGAAGGCTGAGATTCTGAATGACTTCTTTGCATCAGCCTTCACCAGCAAGTGCTCTGACCACACCACCCAGGTCTTGGAAGGCAGATGCAGGGTCTGTGAGAATGAAGACCTTAGGCCCATTGTAAGAGAGGATGAGGTTTGAGATCATCTTAATAGCCTGAACGTGCACAAATCCATGGGACTTGATGAAATCCACCTGCGGGTCCTGAAGGAGCTGGCAGATGAAGTTGCTAAACCACTGTCCATCATATTTTTAAACCATGGCAGTCAGGTGAAGTTCCCAATGAGTGGAAAAAGGGAAATATAACCCCCATTTTCAAGAAGGGGAAAACGGATGACCTGGGGAATTACAGACCAGTCAGTCTCACCTCTGTGCCTGGAAGGATCATGGAGCAGATTCCCCTGGAAAGCATGCTAAGGCACATGAAAAACAACAAGGTGGTCGGTGACAGCCAGCATGGCTTCACTAAGGGGAAATCCTGCCTGACCAATTTGGTGACCTTCTGGGATGGGGCTCTGGAACTGATAAATAGGGGCAGAGCAGTTGACGTCATCTACCTGGACTTTTGCAACGTGTTTGACACTGTCCCACACGACATCCTTGTCTCTAAACTGGAGAGAAATCCACTTGAAGGATGGACCACCCTGTGGATAAATAATTGGCTGGATGGCCACATGCAGAGAATTGAGGTCAACAGCTCAGTGTCCAGCTGTAGACCAGTAATGAGTGTTGACCAACCTGCCTTTTATTACGATTAAATGTGTTCATACACCAACTAAGAGTACCCCTCTTCTACGTCCCCCACCATGACATCATGATAAATACCAGTAAATACCATGAGGAGCAATGGGCTCAGGGCAGTGGCAGAGCTGGGGAGGGAGGGGAAGTTGCCCATGGAGATGCTTGGTCTTACATGGTGCCACCCAGCCAGGCTGGCATGTGTGTGCGATGCTGGTTTTCCATAGAAACCTAGAAAACTATGTGGCGGAGCTGCCAGCAAGGCAGGGTGGTCCATAGGGTGGATGCTAGTCCCTGCGTCAGTGGCAGGTGGGGACTGTAGGGCAGAGGGGACACATAAACCTGCTGTGTAATGAGCCACCATGGAGCATGTGCATTGTGCTGCCTTTGTAGTGCTGCTGGGTGCTGTGCTGGCTTTAGGGTGCTGTGCTGCCTTTAGGGTGCTGCACTGCCTTAAGGGTGATGCTGGGCGCACCGTGCTGCCTTTGTGGTGCTGCTGGGTGCTGTTCTCCTTTGGCGTGCTGTTCTCCTTTGGGGTGCTGCCCTAGAGGGAGAGGGATATCATTGCTATTTGTTCCTCATCTGTGGAATTGCAGGGGTGTCCCATGGGGTTTCAGAGGGGATGCAGAGGGAAGACCTTACACATCCCTGGGATGCTCAGGCCCTGGTTGAGATTGGAGCAGGGGTGAGACAGGTTCAAGGAAGAGAAGCCAGGCTGCTTCATGAGGTTTGTGAAGTATCTATGTTTTTCCTTCCTCTAAGGGGTGCTCAGATTTTAATGCTGCATTAAATTGCATTGCAATTTTCTTTGTGTGGCCAATGAAGACAGCACAGCATCTCCAGGTGGAAATTCATCCCATCCAGAGGCAGGTAGTGAGAGCCATATCCTAGATATCTCCATCAGCCCTGGTGCAAATGAGACACCCACCTCTTGAAGATGCAATGTCCCAAGCCTGATGGATTTGAGCTTCCTGTGATGGTGTGGTCAAGGAGATGTAGCAGTTGATACACCACTGCTCTACCCCAACCAGGGCAGAGGGGATTTCTCCTGCCTCGTTTCTGCTGCAAGGCTGAACTGGAGGCAGCTTGAGTAGGTGGAGGAGGGAGGGAACAGGATTCAGCACACAGGGGCTATCAGCCTCCATGTCAGCAGCTAGAAGCTGATGGCCACAGCTGAGATCAGTCACTTCAGGCTTATTTTATCATCCCAGGAGGAAAGCAGTGTGACACACAGTGTCTGAATGAAGAGGTGTGCTAGGGTGGCTGCTGTACCTTATGCTGCCTTGTGGCCAACTCCTGGCTACTTGCTTTACAAGGGACCATAGGGCTTGGAGGTAGAAATCCAAATTTTAGGCACTGGGAGTTAGTTGAGCTGAGCCTATGACCATCCCACATGGCCAGATTGCAGCACCCTAAATGCATCATGTCCTAAAATCAAAAACCAAACTGTCAGGAGGAAGACTGGGCATCATGACACCTAGCCCAGGGATGGTGCTGCTTCCCCACCCTTCCTTACAAACCTGGACTCCTCCTGCCTTCCCGTGTTGTACATCCCCCTCTCTCTGCTTCCTTGGGTCTTGATCCTCCCATTGCCCAGAACTGCTGGTTACCAGAGGAAAACCTGTCTCTTAGGGAGCCATACCCAGTCTGACACCTGCCAGTGTCCACAAGGAAGGAGCACACCTAACAAGGATGCTCCTCAAGGTCGGAATAGAGAGTAGATGGGCTGTGCTAGTGTTATGTGTTGGTGCAGAGGCAGCACTTCAGCAGGTGAGGGCTGGGAACACTGGTGTCACACACCACTGGGTCAGCTGAGGCATGCAGGGACAGGGAAGCCATGCCTGTGCCTGTGCTCTTGGCTTTACGGTGCTGCCTTTGCTGGGGTCTCCTCCAGACCAGGAACCAGAACCAGCTTTGCAATGCATTCACCTGCCAAAAGCCTCAGCTGCAGAATGGAGCTTGTATTCACAAAGATGCTCCAAGGTCTGGAGCACCTCTGCTCTGGAGATAGGCTGAGAGGGCTGGGCTTGTTCAGCTTGGAGAAGGCTCGGGGGGGACCTTAGAGCAGCTTCCAGTGCCTAAAAGGGCCAACAAGAAATCTGGAGAGGGGCTTTTGAGAAGGGCATGTAGTGACAGGACAAGGGGGAATGGCTTTAAACCAACAGAGGGGAGAATTAGATTAGACATTAGGAAGAAGTTCTTCCCTGTGAGGGTGGTGAGGCCTTGGCACAGGGTTCCCAGAGAAGCTGTGGCTGCCCTATCCCTGCCAGTGTTCAAGGCCAGGCTGGATGGGACTTGGAGCAACCTGGTCTAATGGAAGGTGTCTCTGCCCGTGGCAGGGTATTGGAACTAGATGAGCTTTAAGGTCCCTTCCAACCCAAACCAGTCTGTGATTCTGTGATTCACCCTCAGCTCCCTGATTCAGAAGCTCCTCACCACTCTTTCCCTCTATTTCAGCCCAGTGCCCTAGCTACAAGGCTGTTGGCTGGTCTGGAAGGGGCTTTGCTTGTTCTGCAAAGAATGACCACGATGTAGCTGTCATAATAAACGGAAATATTTTTTGGAAGTAATTTCTGGGTGGGATGAGTTTTTTTTCCCTAGCTCAAGCAGAACTTCATTCTTCCCACCCTCCACCTGAGGGTGCTGGGAGGGTTTCTACCATCTCTCAGCCTTTGCTGGCGTAACTCCCAGCATGCTGCTGCTCCTGAGCATTAGTTTTTCAGTGCCCAGGTTTTCACCAGCTACAAATGCAGGCTTAGGCATCTGACAGATGGTCAGGAGAGGGTTTTGAGGAGAATAACATTGATGTACATGAATGCAGGTGACGACTGTCTCTGCCTGTTCTAGCTCTTGATGAGTGTGTTCAAGCTAGAAAATCACTCAAGTCCATTTAGAGCCCATGGCGTGGTGTCCTGGGTTCAGCAGTAGCAGTCATTTTTCTCCTTCTTAGTAGCTGGTGCAGCGCTGTGTTTTGACTTTTGGCCTGGGAACAGAGCTGATAAAAATGTTTTAGTCTGACCAAGGACTTTGTGAGCCTCATGCTCTGCCAGGGAGGAGGGGATGCCGGGAGGAAGCAGAGACAGGACACCTGACCCAAATTAGCCAAAGAGGTATTCCATACCATAGCACATCATGCCCAGGATGTAACTGAGAGTTACCCGGAAGGGCTAGTGGACAGCAGGGTTGGATGAGGTATTGGTCGGTGCTTGGTTGGGCTGGGGGGACGAGTTATCAGTTGGCGAGTGGTGAGGTGTTGTATTCTCTTCCCTTGTTATTTCTCTTATCATTACTATTATTGGTGGTAGCAGTAGTGATTTGTGTTATACCTTAGCTACTAAACTGTTCTTATCTCAACCCGTGGGAATTGCATTCTTTTGATTCTCCTTTCCATCCCTCCAGGAGCAGGGGGAAGGCAAAAAGGGGGGGAGTGAGTGAATGAGCTGCCTGACTGGTTTTAAACCACGACACGTGGTGACCTCCAATGAGCCCTCTGCTCAAATTAATCACCCTGCTTGGAGCAGATGAGGAGTAATGAAATGGGCTGTGGGAGATGCACTTAGTTCAAATGAGTGTGAGTGACATGTGGTGCTATCCTGGGTTCAGCTGTTTAAACCATGACAGGTGCCCAGGAATCTCCTTGCTGTTGCTTGTGTGTTTTGTCTTTGGAGGTAAAGCAGAGCCCTGTGGCTAATTAAATGGAAACATAGTCTCCTGACATTTTTTGGGGTTTCTCAGCTAATCCCAATTCAGCCCTTGCAATGCCTTTCAGATTTAAGGCAAATTTATGGTTCCCCAGGGAAAACTGAGCTTGGGTTACAAATGTACAATCACAGGAAGCAGAGTTGCATATTTCCTGAATATTAATTAATTGCCTCTGGAATATCGTGTTTTCTCCAGGGAGCGGGTACTTCAGGCAACTGGATATATGGTGGTAAGGAGACTGTGTCAGGCAGTGGGAGGATGGGAATGGTGAGAGGTGGCTGGACAACACTAAACAGTTGGGTGCTGTATGTGGAGCGTCCTGACAGCCCTGAGACATGTTTGTCACTGACCCTGTCCCCCATGGGGACACTGCCCTCAGACACTGCCCTCTACTATGGTTGTGAAGACTGATCTGGTGTGGGACTCACGCCTCACTGGGCACACTGGGTTTGAGAGCTTAGTTCAGAAGGAAAACCCTGCCAAGCTTGGAAACATTTGTGCTTGAGAAAGAACAGCTCCAGAAAAGTGCCATACAGCACTGTGGTGTGTTCTGAACAGGCACCATCTATCCCAGCACACGTGGGCAAGAGGCAGAGGCTGGCCAGCAGGATGCTGCTGGGAATAGCCACCATGGTCTAAGTGGATTGTCTGTCACATCATCACCCTGTGAAACTTAACTACAGGAGTCACTGAGGAAGATATTTTGAGGACTACATTGAAAGCAAGGATTAAGATTTATTTTTTTCCTCTGGTTTGGAGTAATGTCTCCCCACGTATGTTACTGCTGAGCTCAGATGCCCTCAACTGGGCTCTGGGAATCAAAGCTGCATTTTTGGGGGGCTCAATATGGTGTAAAACCACTTCTGTATGAAGGCTAATATGCCAGCCAGTTCCAGGCAAGTCTGGGACCTCCACTGGGATCTGCCTCGGCTGGTCCTGCTTTGAGGCAAACCACGTCATAGGAGGGCTCTCGCACCAATACATTACCACAGAGCAGCAGGAAAACCACCCACTTTCCTTCTCAAAATGTCAGAACCTTTTCTCTCCCCATTTTCTAAGTAAAATGCTGCAAATGTTGACCTTGAACTGACCTTTGGTCACAAAATTACCTTGCCTCAATTAAATATTAAAACCAAAGCAAAAGTTATGAGTGTGGAATGAATTGTTTCGCTCCAGCTACAGGAGTTAGGTTTTTTACTTCAGTGGAAAAATCGAAACCCCAGCATCACATTGGCTCACCCTGAAATGGATTTTTAATCTGGCTTCCCACCATTAAATGGCAGCAAAAGAAGAAAAGCAATTATTTGATGAGCATTTTTTATGACATGAAAATGCTTCTCCCCACCACCACTTCTGCTGGGATTTGGGTGGTTATTTGGTTTCCAGTTTCTGGACTGGTGAGGGAGCTTGGAGAAAAACTCTACTTGGGATGAATGTTTCATAGAATCATAGAATCAAAGAGTCATAAAATCTTAAAATCATGGAATCATATAATCATAGAATGGTTTGGGTTGGAAAGGACCACCTTATGATAACCTACTTCCAACACTCCTGCCATGGGCAGGGACACCTCACACTAAACCATGTCACCCAAGGGTCTGTCCAACTTCGCCCTGAACACTCCCAGGGATGGAGCATTCACAACTTCCTTGGGCAACCTGTTCCAGTGCCTCACCACCCTCACAGTAAAGAACTTCTTGCTTATATCCAATCTAAACTTCCCCTGTTTAAGTTAGAACCAGTGACCCCTTGTCCTATCACTACAGTCCCTGATGAAGAGTCCCTCTCCAGCATCCTTGTAGGCTCCCTTCAGATAAGGGAAGGCTGCTATGAGGTCTCCACTCAGTCTTCTCTTCTCCAGGCTGAACAGACTCAACTTTCTTAGCCTGTCTTCATATCGGAGGTGTTCCAGCCCCTTGATCATCCTCATGGCCCTCCTCTGGACTTCCTGCAACATCTCCATGTCCTTCTTATGTTGAAGACACTAGAAATGCACACAGTACTCCAAGTGGGGTCTCACGAGAGCAGAGTAGAGAGGCAGGATCAGCTCCTTCAACCTGCTGGTCATGCTTCCTTTGATGCAGCCCAGGATATGGTTGGTTTCTGGGCTGCGAGTGCACATGGAAGCCAGCCCATGTTCGGTTTCTCATCGACCAACACCCCCAAGTCCCCCTCGCAGGGCTGCTCTGAATCTCTTCTCTGCCCAACCTGTAGCTGTGCTTGGGATTGCCACGACCCAGGTGTAGGACCTTGCACTTCACATTGTTGAACTTCATGAGGTTGGCATCGGCCCACCTCTCAAGTGTGTCAAGGTCCCTCTGGATGGCATTCCTTCCCTCCAGCGTATCAACCGAACCACACAGCTTGGTGTCATCACCAAACTTGCTGAGGGTGCACTCAATCCTACTATCCATGTCACTGACAATGATGTTGAACAGGATTGGTCCCAACAGGGACCCCTGAGGGACAACACTCATTACTGGTCTACAGCTGGACACTGAGCTGTTGACCTCAATTCTCTGCATGTGGCCATCCAGCCAATTATTTATCCACAGGGTGGTCCATCCTTCAAGTGGATTTCTCTCCAGTTTAGAGACAAGGATGTCGTGTGGGACAGTGTCAAACACGTTGCAAAAGTCCAGGTAGATGACGTCAACTGCTCTGCCCCTATTTATCAGTTCCAGAGCCCCATCCCAGAAGGTCACCAAATTGGTCAGGCAGGATTTCCCCTTAGTGAAGCCATGCTGGCTGTCACCGACCACCTTGTTGTTTTTCATGTGCCTTAGCATGCTTTCCAGGGGAATCTGCTCCATGATCCTTCCAGGCACAGAGGTGAGACTGACTGGTCTGTAATTCCCCAGGTCATCCGTTTTCCCCTTCTTGAAAATGGGGGTTATATTTCCCTTTTTCCACTCATTGGGAACTTCACCTGACTGCCATGGTTTAAAAATATGATGGACAGTGGTTTAGCAACTTCATCTGCCAGCTCCTTCAGGACCCGCAGGTGGATTTCATCAAGTCCCATGGATTTGTGCACGTTCAGGCTATTAAGATGATCTCAAACCTCATCCTCTCTTACAATGGGCCTAAGGTCTTCATTCTCACAGACCCTGCATCTGCCTTCCAAGACCTGGGTGGTGTGGTCAGAGCACTTGCTGGTGAAGGCTGATGCAAAGAAGTCATTCAGAATCTCAGCCTTCTCCAAATCCTGGGTAGCCAGTTCTCATTTTAGCTTCTGGAGAGGGCTCATATTATCCCTAGTCTGTCTTTTTTTTACAACATACCTATAGAATCCCTTCCTGTTATATTTCACATCCCTGGTCAGACTCAATTCTAACTGGGCCTTAGCTTTCCTGACATGGTCCCTAGCTTCCCCGACTATGTCCCTGTGTAGCTGGAACAATTGAAGTAGCTCTGCATCGCTGCAAGCAGTTATTACGGAGGAATCATTTCCATTAATTTTCCTCTGTGATAGCCCAGACCACTGCCGAGGTGATTGCCAGCCTGGTATGTTGATGTTCAGCAGCTGGGTTTCTTATCAGGTTTTCCCCTTCCCTTCAGTCCCTTTGCTTTTTGGGATGGATGGAATGGATGGGATAGACAGGATCAATGGGATGGATGGGATGGATGTTCCTACTGGCCTCATGCACACCTGAGACATAGATCTCATGCTCCAGCCTGGGTCATCGCAGGAGTGAGATGACCTGGAGCGAGAATTACAGCCCCAAATCCCATACTGACCCTGAAGACGGATATTTATATTTCATTCAACAGGGATATTTACCCACTTAGGAAAAAAAATAATACAACACTAAGTGCTTTCTTCCCTGGGCATGTTTTTGCCTTACAGTGTGTGTAATCCTAATCCCTTGGCAGGGCTAAACCAGTGTCTGAGTGGGGAGGTGCCTGGCACAGGGAGAAGGCAGAGTCTGGTGGGGCACCAAAACTGAAGAAGGACTGAAGATGTTAAGCAAGGTGTCTGAGGCAGAAGAAGGAGAGGAAGAATTGGTGTAGCTAAGAGGGATCTGGGTCCCTCACCCTGCTAATGCTAGAGGGTACCCATGGACAATGTATTTTGGGACAAAGCTGTGATGTGGAAAAGGTCATCTTGGGTTCAGAGGAAGCCCATGGTGGGCTGAAGGTGGGTAGAAGGGACTGGAGGATGCCAGTGTATCAGGTCTTCAACTGGGACCTGGACATGGGGTCCTCCCCAGAGGCTGAACTTGTCTAACTTCTAATTCAGAAAAGGGATGCCAAAGGAAGAAGGGGATGACTGATATGTTCCCGAGGGAAGCCAGCCATTCACACTCTTCCCCCAGCCAGGCAGGATTAAATTGCAGCTCTGTGTATGTACAAACATCCCCTTGTTTTTCCAGCACTGAGCCGGTCTAGGGGGCTTAAAGTTTGGGTTGGTTTGATAGCAAAAGGGTGGCTCAGAGAATGAGCTCAGGTATGTTTATCACAGGATTATGGAGAGTTTTAGATTAAAATCTTCTTTAAAGTCCCTGGGTCTCAGACAGATGTCAGATTCCCCTCTGAACATCCACCCCATGGGGCTCAGTTCCAACAGAGAAGCTCTTGAATGCAGTGGCTTTTACCATGGGCAAAGAAATTGAGCCCTGAATGCCACAGAAATATAAAGGACAGTGGCAAATGTAGCCCATGACTCTGACTGTGAGCTCTCAGGGTGGACAGTCCTCCAGTTTGAAGGCTTTGAATTTGGCCCCTAAACTATGAAAAGTTGCTGCAGAATGAACAGCAGCTGGTGGGTTGCTCATGAGGATTTGTCTGCTCATGTTTAATGCAGCAGCTGCACTGTCGCTCCAGCTTCACAGTAGAGAGCATCCTTCATATCACTGATGGTTCAAGGGCACACATGGAGCAGAGGTAAGGTCTGCTCTGCTTTATCAGGGCTCTTCTACCCAAAATCAACCTGCTCAGCCTCCTAGTTTTATGTCCATCTTCTTTGTTTGCCCATTGCCCATCTCCTAGAGCTGAAGCTTCCCATGCCTTTCCTAGAGTCAATAACCCCATGGGGACCCTGAATCAAAGAATAGTTAGGGGTGGAAAGGACCTTAACATCATCTACTTCCAACACCCGTGCCATGGACAGGAACACCTCACACTAAACCATGTTACCCAAGGCTCTGTCCTTGAACATTGCCAGGAATGGAGCATTCACAGCTTCCTTGGGC
Organism: Neopsephotus bourkii; assembly: GCF_033783945.1. Taxonomy (NCBI): domain Eukaryota; kingdom Metazoa; phylum Chordata; class Aves; order Psittaciformes; family Psittacidae; genus Neopsephotus; species Neopsephotus bourkii. Next base: position 60,340 of record NW_026902009.1, read on the forward strand.
AACCTGTTCTAGTGCCTCACCACCTTCACAGTAAAGAATTTCTTTCTTATATCCAATCTAAACTTCCCCTGTTTAAATTTTAACCCCTTACCCCTTGTCCTGACTCTACAATCCCTAATGAAGAGTCCCTCTCCAGCATCCCTATAGGACCCTTTCAGATCCTGGATGGCTGCTATGAGGTCTCCACTCAGTCTTCTCCAGGCAGAACAGCCCCAACTTTCTCAGCCTATCTTCATATGGGAGGTGCTCTTGTTCTGAATTAAACCTGAAATTTCAGCCTTTTCTGGCAACCCTGAGTGATGGTGAGTTGGATCTCAGCACTGAGTGTTGCCAGCATCCCCTGTGCTGTCAAATTCTTTAAAATGGCTTAATCTGGGAAATGATGCAATCTCTCAACTGACTTCACAGGGAGAGCGATCCAGGTGGAATTTTGCAGTGCTGGCAGCAAACCTGTTATCTTGGCTGTATGTTTTAAACTCCCTTCAGCTTGATGTCCCTTGAAAAGATGAGACCATCAGCTCTGCAACCGTCAGTGATAAAGAATTAGAAAGTTCTAGAAAATCAGATTTTTTGCAGGGAAAAAAAACAGTGCATTAGCAAGTCTGTGAAGTCTGAGATGTGTTAGTTCAGGAATAGGGCAGCACCAGGGAGCCTCCTTTCCCTGGCTGCTGGAGGATCCCAATGGGAAGCAACCTGAAAAGAAATGAGGAATCTGTATAGAATCATGGCAATTTTGGTGTGAAGAAAACCATCTGGCTTCTCAGCCCACTGGGGAGATGAAAATAGCATTCTCTGGGGCTTTGCTTTGGAAAATAGACCATTTTCAGGAAAAATAAAAGAAAAGTCAGAGTTATGTTTAGCAGCAGAAGCCGGTTGGCTTCCGAGCTGGATGACAACGTGGGTGAGAGTCACTTCAATACTCCAGGCCACTCACCAGGATTCGAGCTCCATGAGGAAGATCCTGCTGCAGAGGACTGGGGATCTGTGCTTTGCAGGGTGTCTGTAGCAGGGAGATGCAGTGCTCCCAGCCCACCAGCAATCCTGGGATGTGCAGGTGGACTGCAGGCAGTCACCAGCCAGGTGACAGTCGTGCACCCTCCCCAGAGGGCTCTTAGCCCTGAGTTTGTCATTAGTGAGATCCATAATTTATACCTTTTTTAAGCCTAATGATACAGGAATGCTAGGGGCTTATAAATAATATCCACTGGTGCAAGACTGCATTAAAGCTTAATGAACATTCTTCTGGGTCGAGTGGCCACAACCACAGCACTTAGTTGTTCCTGACTCAACTCTTCTCCCTCTGATTAGGTGCTCTCCATCGCTGTCCTCCTCATCCTCCAACATCTCTTTCTCCATCCTTCATTGTTGTCCTTCCCATTATATATTGCTGCCCTCTCCACCCTCCATTATTGCCCTCTCCATGTTCTGGGTAGCTGTAGAGGATGGCAGCATCCCAGAGAAGCCAGCACAGAGGCTTGGGAGCCACCAGCAAAGCACCTCTTTGCACATGACCTAGAATTCAGGGATTTCTCTTGGTCTCCTTTAGGGGAAGAAGTTGAGAGCTCATGTCTGGTTACCTAGCAACACTGCTGCTTCCAGTTCCCGACTTTTTTTTCTTATGGGGGATCCTTCATGTGTTGTGCTCTGAGCCACAGAAACACACCATCCCTGTAGTGAGGGAGAACCCAGGCAGGTGACCAGTGCCAGCATATCCATGCACGGCCAGAGTCAGGCAGAGCTTGGATACAAACATCAATACAATGGGTACTGAGACACACAGCCTTCCTTCTGCAACCCAAACCGTCTGGTTTCCAAACAAATGGTATTTGTAGGAGTGTGTAATCATGGGGAAGCAGATGCTGATGCCCTCCCCCAGCCCCATAGGTGCTGATGTCAAATCCAAACAGGTGAGATGATGGTGGTTAACTCTCCACAACTAACAGGTGGTTTTCCATGCACACAGGAGGAGTTATTCAATAAATCAGACATGAGCATCTCATGGACTCATAGAATCCCAGACTGGTTTGGGTTGGAAGGAACCTTAAAGCTCATCCAGTTCCAACCCCCTGCCATGAGCAGAGGCACCTTCCACTAGGTCAGGTTGCTCCAAGTCCCATCCAACCTGGCTTTGAATGCTGACAAGGATGGGGCAGCCACAGCTTCTCTGGGCAACCTGTGCCAGTGTCTCACAACCCTCACAGGGAAGAATTTCTTCCTAATGTCTAATCCAAATCGACCCAATTTCAGTTTACTGCAAATAAAAACAATTATGTACTTAAATAAGGAGGGGAAGAATTTTCAAGGCATATTTAAAGTTATTTTAAAGTGTGCCACTGTTTGGAGGAGAGTTTTCCTCAAGGTGGTCAGGCAGAAATATGTGTCATTACTGGTTAGGGTGGTTTTTTTTGCTGGAAATGGTAGCTTCAGGCTTTGTGGGTTTGGGATATGTGGGGGGAATGCTTTCCATGGGGAAAATTAATAATGCTCTTATGAGGACGAATGTTTTTGGGGTCCATTAGGTCAAACATTAGGAAAATTCTCCTAATATTGTTTAGAATGGAAAATGGCAAGAAAACAAATATTTCAGGGTTTTTCAGTGTTGTATCCACCCAAAACCCCAGGGATGCATCCCGTTTGCCTGGCAGGGAGAAGAGATGGACCCATAGAATCAAAGAGTCAACTAGGTTGGAAAAAGCCTTTAAGGTCATCGAGTCCAACTTTAGCCCCACAGTGCCAAGACCACCACTAAACCATGTCACTAAGGGCCTCATATGCACAGTTTGTGAATGCTTCCAGGTATGGTGATTCCATCACTGCCCTGGGAAACCTGTCCCAGTACCTGACCACCCTCTCAGTGAATAAATTCTTCCTAATATCTAGTCTAAACCTCTCCTGGTACAGCTTGAGGCCGTTTCCTCTTGTCCTATCACCTGTTACTCGGGAGAAGATACCATCTCCCCATGAGTTTTGCCAAGAGTTTTTGGGGGTACCCAACCCTACTGCATTCCCCAGCAACACTCTGTCCTGTAAATTGTCTGAAAGGTAAAAAGAACCCAAAATCTGGGGGCAAATGCAACATGCACAGGCTGCAAAAATCAATCTACAAATGTCAAATTGGGATCGTTTTCCTGGAGGGATTGAGAACTCCCAGGTCCACCAGGGCAGCTGCATATAGGATGTGCCTTAGGGAAGAGCCCAGGTGTGTTTCATAGAGATCCTTTGCTTTTCTATAGCTTTTATTATTGTTTTCTTTTTAAGCAACATAATGGAATTTAATACAAAGTCCTATTCATGCTGGAAATTTCGTTTGCAAGGAAAAGCCTGCCCAAAATGTATGATTAAGCTATTTCAAATCTCTAAATATACACTTGCATGCAAATTTGTAACTTAAGGTTATAAACTGAAATGTGCATTTCCCCTCTGCTGATGATAGCAGTGTTTTCTTAAGCCAGAAACATTATAACAGAATCACAGAATCCCAAGGGTTGGAAGTGACCTCAAAAGATCATCTAGTCCAACCCCCCCGCAAGAGCAGGGTAACCTAGAGTACATCACACAGGAACTTGTCCAGGCGGGCCTTGAATATCTCCAACGTAGGAGACTCCACAACCCCCCTGGGCAACCTGTTCCAGTGCTCTGTCACTCTCACAGTAAAGAAGTTTTTCCTGATGTTCACATGGAATCTCCTATGCTCCAGTTTACACCCATTGCCCCTTGTCCTATCACTGGACATCACTGAAAAAAACCTAGCTCCATCATCCTGACACTCACCCTTTACATATTTGTAAATATTGATGAGGTCACCCCTCAGTCTCCTCCAAGCTAAAGACCCAGCTCCCTCAGCCTCTCCTCATAAGGGAGATGTTCCACTCCCTTAATCATCTTTGTGGCTCTGCGCTGGACTCTTTCAAGCAATTTTCTGTCCTTCTTGAACTGAGGGGCCCAGAACTGGACACAATATTCCAGATGCAGCCTCACCAAGGCAGAATAGAGGGGGAGGAGAGCCTCTCTTGACCTACTAACCACACTCTTTCTAATACACCCTAGGATGCCATTGGCCTTCTTGGCCACAAAGGCACATTGCTGGCTCATGTTCATCCTCCTATCCACCAGGACCCCCAGGTCTCTTTCCCCTTCACTACTGTCCACTGGGTCAACCCCCAACCTGTACTGGTACATGGGGTTGTTCTTCTACAGATGCAAGACTCTACACTTGCCCTTGTTGAATTTCATCAAGTTTCTCCCTGCCCAACTCTCCAGCCTATCCAGGTCTCGCTGGTGTGTCAGCCACTCCTTCCAGTTTAGTATCATCAGCAAACTTGCTGAGGGTACACTCAGTTCCCTCATCCAGGTCGTTGATGAAAATATTAAACAGCACTGGTCCCAGCACCGACCCCTGAGGCACTCCACTAGTCACAGACCTCCAGCTAGATTCTGCACCATTGACCACAACCCTCTGCCTTCTTCCTTTCAACCAGCTCTTGGTCCACCTCACCACCTCACTACACTTCCCTAGCTTATCTATGAGGATGATGTGGGAGACAGTATCAAATGCCTTATTGAAATCAAGAAAAACCACATCTACTGCTCTACCATCATCCATCCACCTAGTTACTTCCTCATAGAAGGCTATAAGGTTGCTCAAACATGACTTCCCCTTGGTAAAACCATGTTGTCTGCTCTTAATGACCCCCTCATCATTGATATGTCTAGAGATGGTGTCAAGAATAAGTTGTTCCATCACCTTTCCAGGGATGGAGGTAAGGCTGACCGGTCTATAATTACCGGGTCCTCCTTCTTGCCCTTCTTATAGACTGGCGTAACATTTGCCATCCTCCAATCCTCAGGCACCTCTCCTGTTTCCCATGACTTAACAAAGATGATGGAGAGTGGCTGAGCAACGACCTCCGCCAGCTCCCTCAGCACCCATGGGTGAATTCCATCTGGACCCATCAATTTATAGATGTCCAGACTGCTTAACTGATCCCTAACCCAATCCTCATCTACCAAAGCAAACTCCTCCTTTGTCCTCACTCTTTCTGGGGCTACAGGACTTTTGGGCCCCCGGGGAGAGTTTGCAGCAGTAAAGACAGAGGCAAAGAAGGCATTCAGCACCTCTGCCTTCTTTAAATCCTTTGTCTCCAGGGCACCCACCTCGTTCAACAGTGGGCCTATATTGCCTCTTGTGTTAGTTTTATCTGCTATGTATTTGAAAAAGCCCTTTCTATTGTCCTTAGCCTGACTTGCAAGATTAAGTTCCAAGGAGGCCTTAGCTGTCCTAATTACCTCCCTACATCCTCTAACAGCTGTCCTATATTCCTCCCAAGTGGCCAGCCCCTTCTTCCATAATCCATAGATTCTCTTTTTCCACATGAGTTTGCCCAGCAATTCCTTGTTTAACCATGCTGGTCTCCTGGCTCCCTTACTTGATTTCCTACCCATTGGGACACTCTGATCCTGAGCTTGGAAGAAGTGGTCCTTAAATGCTGATCAACTATCTTGAGCCCCTTTACCACCTAATACCCTTTCCCATGAGACTTCCCTTAGCAATTGATTGAAGAGGCCAAAGTTGGCCCTTCGGAAATCCAGAATTGGGGCCTTGTTAGGTATTCTATTCCTCCCACACAGGATCCTAAACTCCACCATCTCATGGTCACTGCAGCCATTGACCATCACCACTTCAACCAGACCCTCCTTGTTGGTGAGTACTAGATCCAGCAATGCTCCTCTCCTAGTTGGTTTGTCCACCATTTTCATTAAGAAGTTATCATCAATGCACTGGAGGAACCTCCTGGACTGTGAATGATAGGCTGTGTAAGTCTTCCAGCAAATATTGGGGTAATTAAAATCCCCCATGAGGACCGAAATGTGTAAGAATCTCATTGCCTACTGTTGACGCGGGAGTCACGGACAACGCAGGAACGATCAATGTGATCAGCGAATGCCAATTTTTTACAAAGCTTTAACTCCTTATATACCTTTTCTTACAGGCACTTACAGTGATTTGGCATATAATGATTGGATGCATGTCTTGAAGACCCTTAGCAACTAACACATAATTGGTTAAGCACAGGTGTGAGAACTTGACCTCGAAAGCTTGCCAAAAGCCCACAGTTCTCATAACTCAATGAATTACAGCTTGTTTTTATCTTGCTTGCTTAAGCTTCCTTGGGCCTCTCACGGCCTTGCTGTATCTTTCAGGATTATTCAGTTTATGTACCAATTTTCCATTCTCCTGTGAGAACACCAGCAGCAACCATAAATACCTGCCGGCAACCGCACTTTTGCATTAACTCTTTCTTGCCTGAATTGTTAAACTGCTACCCATTAATAACTTTTACATGAACCCAAGAACAAAAAAAACCACAGAACACTGTCTCCCCTCAACACACACACACGTATGGGATCCCACAAGCACACTCCACACAACTACAATATTTGAAGCACAAAATCCCAACAATCATTACTTCCACTACACAATCCCACGTACAGAACATGGCACAAGGACCCTGTGGAGACTAACAAGAAACCAGTTCCGAGAAGCATCATCACAGTGCGAGGTGGCAGGCTCAACCTTAGCAGGCATCCCCGCAGAGGCTCTGCCTCCCCCACATCGCATGAGGCTTGGGCTTTCATACTGACCAAAATGCACACTCATTCCGACACAGGTGGCTAGCCTATTTTGAAAGAAGTGGCCAGCAGTATTTATAAAGGCCTCCAAAGGTCAATAGAAACCTGGACATACATATATTTACCAACTTCTAATACATGAATATTACAGAGAGACTGTATTAAATGATTTGTATATAGGGTCATAAGTCCACAGTCCATCACAGTCTCCCCGATACCCCTGTGTCCTGGGTTTAGCAGTAGCATTCATTTTTCTTTCTTGGTAGCTGGTGCAGTGCTGTGTTTTGACTTTCAGCTGGGAACAGAGCTGATAAAAATGATGTTTTGGTTTGGCCAAGGACTTTGTGAGCCTCATGCTCTGCCAGGGAGGAGGAGAAGCTGGGAGGAAGCAGAGACAGGACACCTGACCCAAACTGACCAAAGACGTATTCCATACCACAGCACGTCATGCCCAGGAGTTAACTGGGAGTGACCCGGAAGGGCTAAGTGGACAGCAGGGTTGGAGGAGGTATTGGTTGGTGCTTGGTCGGGCTGGGGGGAACAAGTTATCGGTTGCCTGGTGATGAGGTGTTGTATTCTCTTCCCTTGTTATTTCCTTTATCATTACTATTATTGGTGGTAGCAGTAGTGATTTGTGTTATACCTTAGTTACTAAACTGTTCTTATCTCAACCCGTGGGAGTTGCATTCTTTATGATTCTCCTCTCCGTCCCTCCAGGAACAGGGGGAGGGCAGGAAGGGGGGGGGGGAGTGAGTGAAAAGCTGTCTGGCTGGGGTTAAACCATGACACCCTGATAAGAGCATACAAGAGACCTTCCCATTGTGGGTCTTGATGCAGAACATACACCACCAGGAAAGCACACAATACGTCTGTATCCCACGCTGGTCTCACTTCCCTGGAGGTTCGGGGGGAAGGGGTTATTTTGAACGACATTCCACTGTCTTGTGGCCAAATTTGTCACATCTAATATATTTGTCTGCAAAACCAGTAACACCACACTGAGGGGAGCGGGTTGCTGAACTGATTTTCTTTACAGTACACTGTTTTTTAAAACGCCCCATCTGTCCACAATTATAACATCTCATACCTTTAGTACCCCCACGATCACCCTAACCTCATTGTAGAAGGGGTTTAACAGCAGCGGCGAAGGCAGTAGCCATATATCCAGCCTTTTCCTCTGCTGTGCCCACTTTAAACCATATCTGAAGGTGGTGAGTAAGCAACGATTGAGCTATCATACGGATATCATATGGTGCTAAGATATATGCAGAAAAAATATGTGCAATAATTGACTGAGTATATGATGATTTTAACCCGTAGAATGTTATCGCTTGATGTGCCTCCTAACTACCTTTAAATCCAATGCCTCCCACTCCTTTCCCCCCTGTGGAGTGTTAAACACCGGGAATGCTGAGGGACCCATAGCTGAATGTTCCCACATAGCAATTGCATCTTTGATCATCCCATGCCGACATTTAGCAGGGTTATTACCATAATCCCATACCCGGTGCCCAACACCCCCCTCCCACTCCCCTTTCTTTACTAGTGGATTGTAGGGGAGTGGGGAAGAGGGTTTAGAGGTTTCTTTTATCTCCAATGCTTCTAATTTCTTCAGCAAATGTCGCAGTTGACCATCACTGAGGCTGGTTCGCATCTGCTGATGAGCCGAACTGCCTGAACTGTCTGAGTCGGGATCAGGAAGGGGGACGCACAAGTCTGGTTCTGCCGGAGACTCTGTGTCTGGTTCCAATTCTGATTCAGGGTCTCCTTCCTCTGGGTCGGAGCTGACCGCGTTTGCACTCTTTGCCTGTACTTTCAGGCGTAAGCGCCGTTTCACTTTATCTTTCCCCTTATGCCGAGGAGGCTTCTGCGATACCGTGCCAGGCACAATGGTGGGGGGCAAATACCATAGACGTAGCACTCTTCTCTACCTCTGACTGACTTTGAGAAGGAGCAGCAGCCAGGAAAACAGATGCCACTTCTGACCGTTCCTATTTTCATTCCTTTAAAGTCTCATTATCGATCTCCATAACGTAGAATACTTCAGGGCTTCCTTTGTCCCTTTACTAATCTCATCCCACAATGCCTGGCCTATATGTTCCCTTTCAGAAACCTCAAAGGTAGCTTGCGCTGTGGGGATAAAGCCACGATCCCGAGCCCACTTTAACAGCCTCTGTAAGGCGGCACTATCATATTGCAGTCCTCTCTTAGAGAGAATATGTTGGAGGAGCTCCATCACTGCCCGTTCCTCTTTGGATAGCGAGTGCCCATCTCCTCCCCGGCCGTTCACCTGATCAGGGTTGGATCCCATAGTTTGCAGACATCTGACTTCACAGTGCCGGGGCAGCGCTGACATTCGACCGGCTCTCCGCCCCCTCTTCTTTGATCAGACCTTCAAACTTGCATGCTGCAAGTCACCGATCTGAGGGTCCCTGTTCGTGTGCCATTTGGCGACGCGGGAGTCACGGACAACGCAGGAACGATCAATGTGATCAGCGATTGCCAATTTATTACAAAGCTTTAACTCCTTATATACCTTTTCTTACAGGCACAGATGATCTTAAGGTCCCTTCCAACCCTAACTATTCTATGATTTTTAACTCTAGACAGCTAATTATAAAATAATCCTTTTATGTTGTGTAAAACATAATTTTAAAGTAGAGCCTCACTACAAACATGGTGTTTCCTTATTGCTGGAGGTCATTAGCTGGGTGCTGATTTAAAATGGGACTGTGAATGCAGAGAAGCTCCTGGGATGCACTGAGTTGATGGAGCTGCTTTGGGGGTGAAACCTTATCTCTTTAGGCTTGGGGCTGGTTCTGGTTTACCCCAAAGGTTGCTTTGGCAGTGCAGTGTCTCACCAGGGTGTCTGGTAAGAGGGATGGAGACCTGACAAAGACTGGTTCCAGAGCACAGTTTGGGAAGAGGAGGGGTGATAAATGATATGGGTGAAGTGGCTGTGCAATGCAGCCTGGTGTACCCCACGGGGCCATATCTGCACCCACACCCCAGGCAGGGGCTTCCACTTGTAAAACCCACCCATTTCCACAATATCCCAGCAAAATATCCCATGGGTTGTGCTTCAGCAGAAGCATGGGAATCCAGATCCAGCCATGAACCCCTGGTGGGCTGGAGCCAGGTTCTTCACTTTGCGCCCCCAGGTGGGATGCTCCAGAGCTGGCGTGGAGTGGCAGTGGGCAGGATGCTCCCGAGGGCCTGGCATACAGCTCTGCAGTGCTACAAAACAAGCAACACCATCACACGGCAAGAAGCACGGCCAGGCAGGACCTCACAAACACTGTAGCACCCTGATTCTTGGGCAGGAGCTGGCTTGGACAAGTTGGCACCCCTTTTCCATGGTCTCATATCCAAGATCTTGCTCCCATAGAGCCTGCTCCAACAACAACCAACAGTTAATTGGCCTGCTCTGGAACACCCCAACCCTTCCTGAGGGCTTTCCACCACTGAGCAGTTTTCACCAGGTTTTTCAGCTTAGTGACTCTAGTTTTGCCTCCTGAGAGTGGCAGAAAGTGATGGGAACCACTGGTGGGAGAAACACTGAACAAAAATGAATTAACCTGAAATTTCCCCCCTGGAGCTGGTGGGAAAAAATTCTCAAATGACCCCAAACATCAAGTCAACATTGGGATTTAGGGGGTTGGATGGGATCAGCACTAGGAAAGAAATGCAAAGAGCATTGCACATGGCAAGCACAGAGGTAGCACAGCTTCAACTTGTTCCTTGAATTATAAACACTATGGAATATATTTAGTCATGCACTGCTCCTGCCAGCCTGGGAAGTGCTGCATGCTTACAGGGAGCATGAGGAAGCACATAAAGTGGGACAATTTGAGACAAAAGGGGCACAAAATCACAAAATGGGATACAGGAAACCTTTATAAGTAGTTTTAAGTAATGTTAAGTTTGATGGCTTTGTAACAGTAGCAAGCAGAGAGCACCAGCCTCCACATGACCTTTGATGCTTAGGATAGATGGAAGAGATGACATATGAGAAACTCCACATTCAGTATCGTTATAGTTGGCCTAGTTTTAAGAAAAACAGTCTAGAAAAACAGGACACAGGGATAAGGAGTATCTGGGAATGGCAGGTGTCCAGGATGGCCTACAGTTAAACTAACTGATAAGTAGGAGGATAGGAGGATTATTATGTCTCTGGTGCTAACGAACCAATTAAACTGGTATGAGCATCTACTGCGCGTGCTTCAAAGTCTGCCAGAAGTGATGAAGATTGTTGGAAGAAGTAACCGACCCTCAGAGACCACCACCACAATTCTGTACGCATGCGGGGAACTCTCTGGAAAATGATGTAATCCATACGTAGCCTCATGAATATGTATGTATGCCATGGGACTATATAAGGATGGTTTGTATAGCAATACGGGGACACACGTTAGGAGGAGTTATCCCCCGTGTCTCCCGGCGCCGCAATAAAGAATACCTGCTTGTCAGCTTGAAAACTTTGTTGGCAAGTTTGTTCCTGGAGTTTTCTCCGAATCAATTTGGCGACCCAGATGGGACCCTCTCTGCTCGGCTGCAGGACCCGCTGAGGACAGGGCTCCCTAGGGCCCTCGGGAATTTTTCCCGGAGGGACCCCTCAACTCATTCGGATCGCTGCGGGAGCAGACAAGGACCATCTCATAAAAGGTATTCTTTTTTTTGTATAGTCTGTAAGGTGCAGGGGGCACCTCGGTTTGGTAAATTGGTTTGGTAAATTGGTTTGGTAAATTGGTTTGGTAAATTGGTTTGGTAAATTGGCTTGGTAAGCGTACGCATGGTTTGGAAGCCTTCCGTAAATCGAGATAAGAAATCTCGTAGGTAAAGGCGTATACCCGGCTGCTAGCGTCCGTTTGGTATACACCCACAAGAAGCAGGGGGCTTCTTGTGGTTTGGGTCCTGCAAGACACAGGGGGTGTCTTGCAGAAAAGGTTTTGGATTTTACTGGTATACACCCACAAGAAGCAGGGGGCTTCTTGTGATTTGGGTCCTGCAGGACACAGGGGGTGTCTTGAAGAAAAGGTTTTGGATTTTACTGGTATACACCCAAAGGAAGCAGGGGGCTTCTTGTTGTTTGGGTCCTGCAAGATGCAGGGGGTGTCTTGCAGAAAAGGTTTTGGATTTTACTGGTATTTGATTTATTTTGTGGCTTGTTATATTAAGGATTTTGGTCTTGTGATTTTGGTATCAGTGACAGACTGTTATAACTAAGCAGGGGGCATCTTGTGATTTAGGTCCTACAAGACACAGGGGGGTGTCTTGTGGAAATGGTTTTGGGTCTAGTGTGCTATCAACAGCCCATAAGGGATTTGATTCAGTGATGCTGTCAGCGTGGGTCCCTGAATAGGTTAGTAGAATCACCCTCTGATACAGTGGGCTGTTCAGTATGGTTCCCACAGTGGGACGCAGACAGGCTGGTTGGACACAAGGGTCTCATCCTTCCTGGGACACTGACAGGCTGGTCAACTATAAAGGGTTCAAGGAAACCCCCCTATTAATGTTACAATATGGTCTGAGCTATAAGGGTTAGGAAGTATGGCTTTTGATTCTACTGGTATTCGCCTGTTTTGTGGCTTGTTACAGTAATGATTTTGGTCTTGTGATTCTGGTACTGGTGACAGAATGTTATAACTGTGTTATTAACTGTTGTTTGTTTGGTTGAATTTAAGTCTCTGTCTTTGTCTCAAGTGTTGTAACTGTGTGGAGTATGTCTGGGGATCCCTTCTCTGTGTGTGTGTGTGAATGTGAGATTGATAATGGAAAATCAGCAGAGTGAAGAGATCTTGAAAAAGAATCCTTTTGGGTGCATTTTGGCACTCCGGAAAGAAATTGGAGGGACTCCTGGGGGCTTGGTAAATAAGAAAATGTTGGTAAAATATTGTAACCAATGGTGGCCTTTGTATACTTTGGAAGATCAGGAAAAATGGCCTAAAATTGGAACTCTGAACTATAATACAGTGTTACAATTAATGTTGTTTTAAGGGGGCAAGGAAAATGGGATGAAGTAATGTATGCAGATATGTTTTTCACTTTAAGAAATCACACGGAGTGACAGACTGAATGCAAAATTAATATAGCTCCGCCAGATTCCTTAATTTTGGCTTTGGAAAAGGACAGGGAAAAACTGAAAGTTACGCTGGAGATGCTCAGCCTCTGATATTGGGGAAAGATGTTTAAAGTTAAAAAACAGTAATCAGGAAGATAGGGTGGAAAATCACGTACTACAGGTACCTCCGAGAGGAGCACCCTCTGCCTCTGTCCTATCTGATATTGATAAGGAGGAAGAGATTTCTGTCACTGGCAACAAGCGGCACATCCACATTCAGAGTTAAGAAGGGGTTAAACCAGAAGTGCCGTTGCAGAGGCAGGCACCTGCAGGCCCTGCAGAGCAGGGGGAGCCGCTGTGAGAAAAAGAAAAAAAAAAAAAAGGAAAACCAAGGGGGAAAGGAGGGGAGATCGAGCAGCTCCTGTGTTTGAGCGTGGGAGGAGGGATGTCTGCAGGAGGTGGGGGAGTGGGCTCTTCTCTTCTGTGGGACCGGACCGGTGTGCGTGCTATGGGGGGTTTTGGACGCTGGAAGTGAGACTGCCTGGGGAGGGCAGTGCCATGGAGTGGCTCCGGTGACTGAACTGGAACTAAACTGACGGGGACCTGGGGAATCTACCCTAGCAGATCCACTGGTTACATTAAGACTATGAACTAGGGGAAATAAAGTGGAATTTTAGTGGATACAGGAGTAACTTATTTGGTGTTAAATAAGAGAGAAAAGAATTCGTTACAGATGTGGGAGCTACTGGCCACCAAGGAAAAGAGGAAAAAAAAAAAAAGGCATTCTTTTTGGAACCTTTAAAGTACAAATTGGGAAAACAAATCGGAATGCATAAATTTTTATGCATGCCAAATTCTCTAAAATCTTTGTTAGGGCGAGAAGCAACATTTAAAGAAGGCAAAATGGAATTCAGAGTTAAAAACAATTAATTGCAGTTTTGAGTTTAATTCAACAGAAAAGCAAAAAGGAGGACCTCCCTGAAATAGAAGAAATCCTTAATCAGGTATATGTGGGAGTATGGGCACCTGAAGTTCCAGGTAAGGTGAAAAATGCTTTGCCTGTTATAGTGGAAATAAAAAGGGGGGCCTACCCAATTAGAATAAAACAGTATCCCTTAAAATTAGAAGATCAAAGGGAATTAAAAAAAATTGATAAATTTTAAAATATAATTATTAATTGAATGTGAATTGGAATATAATACTCCTATCTGGACAGTAAAGAAATATGATGAGAAAAGTTGCAGATTGGTTCACGATCTCAGGGCAATCAACAGAATTGCAGAGGATATTCGTCCAGTAGGAGTTAATTCGTATGACTGATTGACTAAATTGAATAATAATCAAAAATGTTTTGCCGTCCTGGATTTAAAAGACACTTTCTTTTGCTTACCATTGGCCAAAGAAAGCCACAATTATTGGCTTTCAAATGGGAAAATCCTGATAGAGGAAGGGAAACTCAATTAACTTGGATAGTTTACATAAAGGGTTAAAAAAAAAACCAGTCCGGCAATTTTTGGAAATCAGCTAGCATGAGAACTAGAATCATGGAAGCCACCTACTCAAATGGGACTCTGTTACAATATGTGGATGACCTGTTAATTGCTACAGAAACAAAGGAAGAATGTATCAAGTGGACAGTGGAATTGGTAAATTTTCTGGGACTGAATGGTTATCAGGTATCCAGACAAAAGGCCCAACTAACCCAAACCCAAGTTTCCTACCTATGATATGAAATAACAGGAGGACAGAGAGAACTTGGAACTGCTAGAAAAGAAGCCATTTGCCAGACTCCAAGACCATCGACCGTCAAGGAGCTCCGGACATCCCTGGTAATGACTGTATGGTGCTGACTTTGGATCCATGATTATGGTGTTCTGGTAAGACCAATCTATGAACTGTTGAAAGGAAACTCTCCCTCTTTAGAATGGACTGGTACAGCAGAGGGGGGTTTTAGAAATTTAAAAACAGAGCTAATGAGAACTGCAGCTCTGTGACTCCTGGATGTGACTAAATCCTTTTGGCTATATTCCTGTGAAGAACAGGGAATAGCTTTGGGGGTTCTTGCTCAGAAACTAGGACCCTACAGAAGGGCAGTGGCCTATTTTTCAAAACAGCTGGATGAAGCGAGCAAAGGATGGCCCAGATGCCTAAAAGCTATGGCAGCAGTTATCACAAATATTAAAGAGGCTTGCAAATTTACTTTGGGACAAAAGATTACTGTACTAGTGTCCCATGTGGTATCAGCAGTCCTGGAGCAGAAAGGAGCCCACTGGTTATCTCCTTCACGTTTTTTTAAATACCAGGCCACCACTGTAGAACAGGATGATACAGAAATTGTGGTCACTAACGCTGTAAATCCAGCATCCTTTTGCAGGAACAATTGACAGAACCACTAACACACAACTGCTTGACCACCATAGAGACTGTATATTCGAGCCGACCAGACTTGAAAGAAAAACCTATGGAAGATGGTGATTCTTGGTTTACTGATGGTAGTAGCTTCATGAAAAATGGTAAATGAAAGTCAGAATATGCCATTACCACCACTTCACAGGTAAAAAAAAAAAAAATAAAAAAAAAAAAAAAATCTAAGCCTTTACCTGGTAACACCTCTGCCCAGAAGCCCTGGAACTGGCTAAAGATACAAGGATAAATATTTGGACTGATTCTAAATATGCATTTGGTGTGGTCCATGTCCATGGTGCTATCTGGAAAGAATGTGGACCTTTGAACACACAAGGGAAACAGATTAACCATGCTACAGAAATTCTACAATTACTGGAAGCTGTTCAGCTACCTGAAGAAGTAGCTGTTATGTACTGTAAAGGACATCAACAAGGTGGCTCTGATCAAGAAATTGGAAATAATTTGGCCAATTTTGAAGCCAAATGAGCAGCTGAACAATTTCAGATCATGTCCTTAATCCCTGATGGCAAACTAACAATTGAAAAATCTAAACCTAGATATTCGAAAGAGGATAGAAAATTGATTGAGAATCTAAAGGGACAGGAAAATAAAGCGTTGGACTCAAATATCTGATGGTTGATCTGTAATTCCCTATTACCAGCTCTGGAAGTTAGTTCAGAAAGAACATAATAAAACTCATTGGGGTAGCAATTCTTTGTATAAATATTTAGACAAACAAATTGTAGGAAAGAATCTATACACCACGGTTCAATTAGTGACAAAACAATGTCAGTTATGTCTTAAGAGTAATCCCAAAACTGAAAACAGAAATCAAATTGGGACAATTGGGAGATGAAGTTATCCAGGACAGCAGTGGCAAATAGACTTTTCTGAGTTACCAAGAAAAGGGGACTATCAATATTTGTTGGTGTTAATGGATACTTTTTCAGGCTGGCCAGAAGCATTCCCTTATAGAATAAATAATGCAAAACAAGTGATTAAAATATTATTTAACAAGATAATAAGCTCATTTTAGGGTACCAGAGGCAATTTCTTCTGACCGGGGCTCGCACTTTAGTGCAAAATTGTTACAAGAAATTAGGAAAAAAGTTAGAAACTGATTGGCAACTACATATTCCATATAGGCCTCAGGCCAGTGGGCAAGTAGAAAAGATAAAGCATCTGATTAAACAACAAATTAGTAAAATATGTCAGGAAACAAATTTATATTGGTACCAGGCATTGCCACTGGCTCTATTAAGAATTCGAACTAGACCCCGGTCAAAAGAAGAGATTAGCCCATTTGAAATTTTGTATGGAAGACCGTATCAGTCCCAGTTTAAAGGAGAGAGTCTTCAGGAAGTGGTGAAAGGCTATCTCCGACAGTTTCTGATCAATCTGGGAAAACAGTTGGAGGAGATAAATAAGAGAATAGTGGGGACCAGAGCCAGAGGTTTGGATTATCCAATTCACCCTTTCAGGTCTGGAGACTGGGTTTATGTTAAGAATTTTTCAGGAGATCCTCTACAGGAGAAGTGGAGCGGAGTATACCAGATATTATTGATCACCTTTACAGCAGTGAAGATAAAGGAACAACCTGCTTGGGCACATTATTCAAGAATAAAGAAAGCACCAGAGCCAGAGAAGACAGGGTGGATCGAACCTTCAGTACCCTTGCGTATGAAATTGTGTCGGTCATAATTTGGACTCTCATAATAACTGGCGCACAAGCTTGGGACCAGAATTTATACCTGAAATTAGTGCAGAATGTTACTAATGTTTTAATCATAGTGACTGTTGGGTGTGTGCACAGTTGCCTAAATCAGGAGAAAGCCTGGATCTCCCATTAATTGGAGTTCCAATACCTAACACTGTCTCATGGATAAATTTGTGGGTGAACACTAGCAATCTGTATTCGAAGGAAAGGTTAACATTTGGAATAGTTAATCCTAACCCAGGTAATAAATATTATACCTGTGCACAAAGATGTATTACATCAGAAACCAGGGTAAGAAATTTTGCTTGTTTAAATGCCACAGATGTAGGTCACCATTCAAATTGCAATCATACAATTAATATAGATGGTATCATAGTTCAGTGGTGGCCCGTTCCTAAAGGGAAAGGATGGTATTGGTTATGTGGAAAAAATGCTTATAAAATTCTACCCCCAACTGGAAGGGGGCATGCACCTTAGGTGCTGTAATACCCAATTTTACTATTATCAACAGGTACCCTTCCAGGACCTGG
Organism: Neopsephotus bourkii; assembly: GCF_033783945.1. Taxonomy (NCBI): domain Eukaryota; kingdom Metazoa; phylum Chordata; class Aves; order Psittaciformes; family Psittacidae; genus Neopsephotus; species Neopsephotus bourkii. The sequence continues at coordinate 77,684 of NW_026902009.1, forward strand.
ATTAGAAGTTTTGCTAAACGAATTAAGTGAGGGTTTAACCCTATTATTGAATGGCACAACTCATTTCATAGTTTTGTAAAAGGGCTAATTCCATCTTTGGCAGTAAGTGAATTAGAGAAGGCAATTGTAAATATCTCGGCAACCATAGAGGAAATGGAAAGTAAAAACATCGATATAATCCAGGCAGAACAACAAGAGATAACTAGCCTATCTAAGGTGATATTGCAAAATTGAATGGCTCTAGACATGTTACTGGCATCACAAAGAGGGGTTTCTTCCATAATCAATGAAAGCTGTTGTTCCTATACAGACTAAAGTGGCGGAATTGAAACAGATCTGGAGGAAATTTGGAAACAAACTAAGATATTTCATGAAATGGCCATGGATGACACCTCCTGGGGTTTTGAAGAAACATGGAAAAAGTTAACTTCATGGTTACCCAATCTCTCCTGGTTGAGGCAACTGGTTGCAGGAATATTGGTGTTAATTATTTTAATATTGATTACTTGTGGTATGATACAATGTTCCCTCTGGTGTTGTAAACGGTCTATGATAAATTACGAAGATTGGAAACAGAATGAAACTAAGCACCAGGTAGAAACGGGAAATTATTTCAAAAAGACTTTTGATGGTAATGGTAATATATAAAATGTTGCAAAAGAATTTGCAAAAGGACAGAAAAAGGGGGGAATTTGAGACAAAGGGGCACAAAATCACAAAATGGGATATAGAAACTTTTATAAGTAGTTTTAAGTAATGTTAAGTTTGATGGCTTTGTAACAGTAGCAATGGAAAATTACTGAGGTGCATGATACATAGAGAAAAAAAATAGAGTACAGCTAGAGAACATACTGAGAATTCTCACAAGATAAATCGTTATAGTTGGCCTAGTTTTAAGAAAAACAGTCTAGAACAGGAAACAGGGATAAGGAGTATCTGGGAACTGCAGGTGTCCAGGATGGGCTACAGTTAAACTAACTGATAAGTAGGAGGATAGGAGGACTATTATGTCTCTGGTGCTAACGAACCAATTAAACTGGTATGACTATCTACTGCATGTGCTTCAAAGGCTGCCAGAAGTGATGAAGATTGTTGGAAGAAGTAAACAACTCTCAGAGACCACCACTACAATTCTGTATGCATGCGGGGAACTCTCTGGAAAATGATGTAATCCATATGTAGCCTCATGAATATGTATGTATGCCCAGGGACTATATAAGGATGGCTTGTATAGCAATACGGGGACACACGTTAGGAGGAGTTATCCCCCG
>NW_026902010.1:0-8049 GCF_033783945.1 Neopsephotus bourkii
ATCTTGCAGTTATGGGTTAAATCTGGAAAAAAGTTTGCAATGGATCAGACTGTTCTACTCAGAAACATCCAGTCTTATGGAGTGGTTACTTTCCAGCAGGATAACACTAATCTGAAACCTGAACAGTAATTATCATAATCATAATAAGTCATTCTCTACAAAATATGTGTTGTGATATGAGCATCACGGGAGTCAAGACCAAGTCCTTATGTGATCTTGACATGTGGCTTCGCCTGTTTATGCAAGTTGCTCTGCTTGTAAAGTCCTTGGCTTACAGAGATGTTTTGAGGCTTTAATTTCTAAGAGCTTATGTGTGCATCAAGATAATCTCCAAAATGCTGTGTCAGGGGGGTTTATTTAATTTTTTTAAACCCACTTTCACCTAGTTCTTCTCCTTTGGTCCCTAGTCTTTGGTCTAGCTTGGTTAGCACAAATGGCAGTTAAACTTTTTCCATGGAAAGTGATTAAAAAAAAAAAAAAAAAGTGAATACTAAATTAAGCAGAAAACAGGAAGTTTGAAAATTACTGTTCTAATTTATATGAAAGCTAAGTGTTCAGTACTTCATGAATGAGCTTGTAATCGAGGTCTGTTTTTATCTGAGAATTAGGGATTGTTAAATGAGCTTAAGTTGTAAATTATTAATAAACCAAAATATTAAACTGAAATTAACATAACTGGTTGTAAAATATCTTTGTAACTCTCCCCAGCCCAACATCAGTGTCTTTCATGCTGCTGCTATTAATGCAATTCTTGGTTGCAGCTACAAAAATCCGGAGAGAAACTACTTGCTAGTGTTTATGCAACAGAAGAATAAGACTGAGTTCTGTCCATTCTGTGTCAAGATCTGTAAATTAGAGTTAAGGTCAATATTAGCACAGACAAAGCATACAGGAAAATAAGGTAGCAAAATTATGGGGCAGGAAAATCTCTGCCTCAGAGATAAAAAGGGCTTTGTCTAGAACCGCCTTCCAGTACGAACTGAATTTTTGTCTGACACAGAAGCAGTGCCAGATTCGTTCCTCATTGAACAAATTATTCCAGCTTGTTTGAGGGATTGAGACTTCATTAGATCTTTGAATCCTTACTCAGTTTACAGACTTTTACAAGCAAAAATTAACTCAGTGTGGTTCTGTCAATTATCAGTGCAAACATCCAGAGGAAAAATGAAAAAAAGAATGCTTCTCCCTCATTCAGCCTTCCCATTGAAAGGTTATTAACTGGAACAACATGTTCATAGACATTATTTTTTGCCCTTTGTGTCATTTCACACATTTTTGAAAACACAGTGGAATCGCAAAACCAGTGAACCATATTGAACAAGGTAATAATTAAATGATGTAAAGGTGAAGAAGAAAGTGATGAAAAGAAGGAACCTGGAAACATGCTAGACAGAATAGGTATTTCCACTCACTTATATTTAAGGTATGACAATTATAGAATTTTCTTTTCTTTACATGCAAATTAAAGAAAATATCAATAAAACCACAGAAGAGACAACAGAACTATTCTTTCTGTTTTCTCTCAGCTTTTGAATATTCAGTCTCAAAGAAATTTCTCTTTCTTTCCCCTTCACTGTGTAGTATTCATAGGGAAGCCTCTGTGGTTAAAGCGTCAGGCTGCTGTTATATTTGGATTTTATCTTATTCCCTGGTCATTTATACTTTATAATAGATGCTATAACAACAAAGTTTTACCTTAGGGAATTTGGTTGACTAGCTCACCATTAAAAAATAAATCATTTTGTCTACTCAGCTTCTTACCTTGGTTCATTATGCTCCATTTGGAGTGGTATCTCCTGACACTGTGAAATTTCAGAACTTCCTTGTTGGTTCTTATTTCCATCAAGTATGTCTTTTCCTTAAACCCAGAAGAAGGCGCAATCTTCCAAGTATGAATGCATCATCTTGACCTGTAACTTCTTAAAAATAAACCATGCTATTTTGCCTTGTATAAAAATAGATTAAGGTGGTACCTTTACAACTTAAAGAACTAAGTGTATATATGTATTGCTTAATCTGGGATATGATGATAGGTCTGGAGAATCAATTCAATCTCAGGACACATAAATCTGTCTTCTACCAACTAAAAAAATTATGCAAAATATATTTAGTGTAGAAGGGATGGTTTTATTTCATAACAGAAGTATAATTCCAACTTTGTTTAAGGAATACAGAAAGCGGTTCAGCCATCTATTAAGCAAACACACTTTTAAGCATGTTTCTCCTGATTATAAATAACCAAAATTTATTGGAATAAATTTACTTTATCTATGCAAAGCAGTATGGGCCTGATATTTCACTTGTAGAAACCTTTGCCAAACACGTCTCCAACCTAATCATTATTCAGTGGCTTTTTTTATATTTCAAAATTAAGCAAAGTTAAAATATGGTTGCATGCCAGATGTGAAATACGTCTCAGAACAACAGCAATATCTGAGGTAACTCCTCAGACTTGTTATGCTGCATTTTAGTTTTCTGTGGCTCTTTATTTTGTCACAGAAGCTAGTTTTGTCTACCCCTGCTCAAGCCTATTACTTCTCAACAACTCTGACCTCAGTTTCCAGGAGATAAAATCTTAAAATGCACTCAAGTTTTAATGGTTTCTCAGCCCATTAAATCAATTTTTTCCTTTTCTCTCTGATGTTGAGAACACATCTCTGTACATTTAAGGGAATGTTATGTAGTTATGTTTCTATGATTTATTATCACTAAGATGTTACAAACTTTAAACTAAAAACACAGGTAAGACACATGTTGGTCATATTTAGAACTGTATAATTTTGCAGGATTTTTTCAGAGAAAGAATGAATGATTAACATACTTAATAAATCTAGAAGGAGAAGTACACAACAAGAAGACACCTTCGAATGAAATTAAGCTAAACCAGAAGAAACTAAGGAACCCGAATTGCCAAGTCTTTCATTAATATTGCATTGGCTGCATTAAGAGTGTGGAGATTAATGAGAACAGAAAATATCTGTATATGTAGTAAATACATTCCTCTTTAAGTAACAGCACAAACCACTCTATCACTGAACAAAATACTAGTAATTATGCACTTTTTGTCTTTACTCTAACCTACTATACTACTTCTAAGAAACTTTTCAGTGTGTCACCATCTAAGCCACAGTCAGCATACACTGCCTGGATACATGAAAATGGAAAACCATTATCTCTATGTTGCTAGTGAGTCTGAATCCTTCGTTGCCCACTGAGATAACAGCATATCTTTTCTCTGTAGCATTTTTCAAAAAGGTCAAAGTTCACAGGAAACATGAACTAGTAGCAGTCCAGTATGTCCAAGTACAATGGAAAGTACACTACATAATTTAGGTTTATTGTCCTATTCTACTTATAATGTTGGTTACAAAATACAGCATATCAATACAGATCAGAAAATGATGAAATAAATCACTAGTAGACAGAAGTGGCTTTTTTTTCAAGTAAAAATAGTTTTCACTGAAAGTTATTTTGTAGTTGGAACATAACTGTGAATTTACATTTAATTATCTTTTTATTTTCAAATAAATAAGCTATTAAAACCCCTTTAAATTTCTCATTTAAAAAAGTTTCTAAATAAAATACTTATATCTTTTGTTCTAAAAAGTGGGTTTATCTCAAAATTGATATGAATTTTATTTCTAAATATTTTAATTTCCTCTTAGATATTTTAATTTTTTTGTGTATTTCAGAAATGTGCAGTATGGGTGATTATTTCAGATTAAGCCTCACAATAATTTACATAAACTGTAAACATAGAATAATTAGAAGTGCACTTCAATATAATTTTATAAATCATTGTATATATAATTGTAAATTTGTAAACTTCTATTGCAAATAAAAAATGAACATCATTAAAATACACCCTACAGCAGTACAGCAATTCAAATTCTTATTTTAAAAAATATATTCTTCCTTTACTTTATTAAGATGAAGTAAAAGAAAAGTTTCAACAGATATGATGAAACAAACCCTGTCTAGTAATCCTGATCAAAGCACTTTAATAGCAGTATGAAGATAGAGTCTGTTTTGTCACAGGTAGTTTTCCCAGGATAAATCACTGAGAGATAGTTATTCTTTATTAAAAAGATATCAAGTAGATAGTAGAGATAACAGACTTAATTTAGACCTAGCTAAAGATAATAATTCTCAAGAATTCTCAGCAAGACTCAGCGGAAATATTTCTCATAAACAATTTAATGCCTCTGCAAATCTTACCATGCTAAGTGGACACAGGTTAAAAACAGATTAAAAAAATCTATCTATTTTGATAGATTCTTAAGAAAGGTAACACAACATGAATTTGGTTTTGCAATATTGCTCAACATTCATGAATGCATGTATTTCCTGATATCCTTTTCTACAGAGAAAAAACAAGTTGCACTTGTAACAGAGTGTCTTTCTTGCTGTTGTGAGGTCTCAGGGAAGCTCCTGCAGGAATGCAGAAGGCGGTAGCTCCTCAGTCAGTTGGCCGTTACTGACAGCCAGTTACTCTCAGTTCTATTCTCCGAGGACATTTGGGTGTCCTAAGCTAGTCATATAATGTAAATGGTTCTTTGTTCATATGCTTGAATGAATCAAGACTGCATAAAATAATCATTTATGCTTACCAAAATACCAAGGTAACACATCCCTTAAATTTCCATTTGAGGGGTCCTGGACATCTGCCTTCATATTTGCCAACTCACCAACAACATGCTTGGCAGATCCCACTATACCTGGGACTTGGCTCCAACAGCAGCTTTCAGAGACCATTACAATACATCTTTATTCCAACAAACTCTATGTCCTGAAACTACCATCCTGAAAAAAATTACTTTCCTGCAGAAATCTCACATTTGTTACTAAGTTAGCTTACTTAGTGTTTATTTAGAAGTGGAGATTGACATTAACATTGCAATTTACAAATTAATAATTATATTAAGCTAAAATTTTTAAAGACAGAAAACTGTTTGGATCAGCTAATTGAAAAGGAGATACTGAGGCAGCTGTCACTGAGTAAATTGGTCTTTTGTTGACATAACTTAAATGCTACAAATTTGAAACCAAGAAGAGACAAAAGCTTAGATTCAGTTTTCTTAAATATATTCTTTGCAACAACTTCAAATATTGGCTTAAAATTAATGTCCTTAGGGTTTCCTTCTCTCATTTGTTAATTTGTTTTTTTATTTTATTTCTTTTACGTAGATGAAGGACTTTTTGTGGCTTTGTTTTCAACTAAAACTGATATTTCCTAAATAATCACCTGATTCTAGGAGCCTGTACTTCATTAAAAAAAAAAAAACACCAAAAACACCAAAAAACCAAAAAGGAAAAACAGCAAATACATCTGGTATTCTGTTACCTTAAATATGTCTGTAGAATAACAATCATCATCTTTTTTGTCTTTCATCTGACCTGAGTATGCATTGGAACAAGATGTACACAATGGGTAAATTAACCATAGCTTTCTTCACCTGCTGATGGAAACAAGCATATTCAGAATACATGGAGCAAGAAGAGTAATTTGTTGTATTTGCTGCTCATTCATGTATGTCTGATAGTTATTTCAGATTTCTAATTGCACCATGAAGCACAAACCAGATCAGTAGAAACGTCAAAACAAAGAGGTAAAAGATAAACATTTCACATCAACCGTACTTTTTCACGGAACACTGACACCTGTGTGTCAACAATCACTGGAGATGAGGCCCGAGATGCTGATGGCACTAATTCAGAAGTAGCAGAAATAGTAAACAGATTCTTATAGAAATTGGCACATAGATTTAGCCAATTATCATTCACAGGTTGGAATGTATTGGCAAGTGCTTCTCAACTGTACTGCACCTTGCAATACTGTGTCTGTGGTCACTTCTTCCTCTACAAGTCTTCTAACAACTCCCATGTGTCTTATGTTATCTCTGATCAAGTTAATTTCATGTCACAAATATTATATTTAATTTATTATTATTTGTTACAGTGTTGATTTTAATCTTTGCAAAAAAAAAAATCTTTTATCTTGGGTGAAGACATAGAATCATAGAATCACAGAATAGTTAGAGTTGGAAAGGACCTTAAGATCATCTAGTTCCAAACCCCTGCCATGGGATGCCTCACCCTAGACCATGTCATAGACTGAAAGCTGAATTAATTTAGTTTGAAATAATAATTATGGTAAGAAATCTGGTCTATGTTTTCTCTTTAACACTTCTACTTACTTATCAGTAGGTTGAGGAAAAGTATTGCAAAATTCTAAACATAACATTATCAGCTACGGTCTTTTCGCATATGGCTATTAGTCATACCATAGAGACTGATGAATTCATGAAACAAGAATGACTCAAAAGATGTGATGCTTCCTATAATTATCATATTGCTACCTTTAAAGTAGTTTGTAAGTTATCTATTTAGGAATTTGCTTGAAAACATGCATATGTCATCAGATGAAAACCCACCTACTCTGTACTTTCATCCTCAAGAAACATTCTGCCTTACCCTGAATAACTTTCTAAGTCTGTGGAAAGGATACTTATTTTGTAGATGCCGATGAACAGGAAAGAATTTTTCTACTAGATCTTGAATTGGGCGTCTCTTGCTTAATAAGTCCTGACTTTTCTCAGCTGAAAGAATTATTTTATTTTGACGTTATTGTTTGAATATTCTAATAGAATATATATTTAGAGACTAAAGGATGTGGTGACTGTGGCTTGAAGTGGTGGGGAGTATATCCTCAAGGCTTGTACCTTCATGCATGGTTACTTATTCAAGGATAAATTGAAATTAAAAAATATAATAAAGATCTCTCAATATAAGACATGAAGTGGTTTTCTGAATACTGATGCATTTAGAATAGACCTTTTTTTTAAAAAAAATGCAGTTTATAAAATAAGTTTCTAGTTCCCTTGTTTGCCACAATTAATTATTTTTTGTTTTAACTATACAAAGTATAGGGCATTATATTTATCACAGGTCCAACTTTCCTGCCTGAAAATTCTTTTCTGGACTGCAGGAGAAAGCAGTGTTATTGCTGTTGTGTACATTTTTGCAGTTGGCTGAAATGATTGCAGTAATAAAACTGGAAAATAGGACTGGAAGAGACCAAAAGTACCTCAGGATGTATACAAAAAAATATACACTTAGAAAAAGTTTTCAGGCTATGAGTTAACAAATCAATCCCCTAGATCTACGATATTTGGTACTGGATAAGAAGTGATACTTCCATGTGACAGAATATTAACCGGTGTGAAGAAGCTCTATTGATTGCATTTCAAACATTTTTTAAGGACATTTTTCTCTTACAGCTTGTACAGAATTAGGTCCTTTCCCATCTGTTAGAAAACTGGCATAAAATCTGGCATAAATTCTGTTTAATGAGTTCTTACTAATTCACTCGAAATGCCCTGATGACCTGGACAAACTTGTATCACTGGTGTCTTTGGTAGCAGATAAAATTCTCCAGGGCTTGTTTTTTGTCATTACTAGAAAGTGTATATCACAGATAGCAGCCTGCTGGATTCACTTGCCTCATCTGTACTTTCTGTCAGAACAGTTTCTGGTGCCCAGGCATTTCCTGGCATTGTGATAGTTGGCAACAACTAAAAACAAACAAAAGAGCATGTGACAAACAGCAAGACATATGTGCTAATGTCTGAACCTGAGCCTTAGCCCTTTGTTTGGATTAGTAGAGTAGAGAGAGCCTAGGATTATCCAGTAACACTGAGATCTGCACATCATGATTGCAAAAATATAGACCCACATCCAGGATGAAAATTCTGATCTGAGACCAAGTCCAGACAATATTTGGTACACAACTGGGACATAAAGGTCTCCTGTCCCTCCTTCACTCAATCTGTGGTACATCTTGAGTGACTTCGTCACCAGTACTAGTTGGCTGGAGATTAACAATTCTTTACGTCACAGGAATTCTCTACATGCTGTTGGTTTAGTTCATATTAATGGAGTGAAAATCTGAAGTTGGGTTAAAAATGAACACTATAAGAACTCTATCTAAATTTCAGATAGAACATTATTGTGTGCAGTTCTGGTGTCCTCAACATAAAAAGGACATGG
>NW_026902011.1:0-70000 GCF_033783945.1 Neopsephotus bourkii
ACTGAAATGATTTATTACTCTGCTGTGCACAGGGATTTCAAACAAGTCTATGATAGCATTGTATCACACAAGGTCAATGAGCAAATCAGTACAATAGTATAAGGTAGTTATCATAAGTCAAAGTTTTTAGGCTTTAGCACAGAGCCAAGAGAGGAAAAGAAAAACTTGCACACAGCCATCCTCAATCTCACTAAACTGACTAGGACCCAAACATCTGGTACATGTCCATTTTTCTCCTGCACTGTCATAACACAAACAAAATAATAAAAAGCATTTATTCAGAATTCACAAGGCACTTGCAACACAAAGCAGTTTTGTGGTGCTAAGTACACGCTTCCCTATTAGACAAATCCTGTGTGGGCTAAATAATAAGCAATGCTTAAAGCTGTTCCCCACAAGACATTAATTTCTGGAAATTCACATACAGAAAATTCTATTCCATGTTCTATGTTTCCATTGCAGATACTGTAACTGCCATAATTTTTTAAATTCTCAGCATCTCTTTATGTCATCCTTATGATGACTCTAAGACAATATTCCTGCCCTATTTGACAGTACTAAAAATATTAAAGAGATAAAGACTGCCTGAAAATCAAGTATACTGATTCAGACTGACATATGTAAATTCAGGTACACAAAACATGGCTCTACAAGCCTACAGTCAAATAAGTGATATATAAACACCCAAGATATCTATATATATTAGCAAAGCCTATTTTTCAGTCCCTTTTCTATGAAGCAAGTTTCTCAATGAACAGTCTTCAAGATAGATTATCTAGCAATATTCCTTCATTGTTCCAACCTCTAACAAGATTAACAGTGCCTGTGCTATATATTCTTGCCCATACCTTGGGAAGGTCAGTGACCAAAATGAGTTCGGAGGCCCACAGCACACTCCCAGTCAGCACAGAGCTGCACCTGGATAAATGGCAGCTCAGCAACCAGGTTGCATTAATTATTGTAGCAACAGCAATGTGCTTTTTCAGCAGTTGTTTTTTTCTTCCCTCTAGGAGCAGACAGGAGAATTGCTCATACACACACACAAAGGAAATAGAGACTGCAGCAGAAAGTATGGGAGCTACAATGCATGCTCAAATTCATCATACGATTACCTACTGAAGGGAGGCTGTTGCATATCCTATTCAGCCTTACAGTAGCACTAGGATGAGCTAAGCAGTCTGTCCACCTGCACAGGTTCTCAGACACACAGAGTGCCAAACTTCTACCACAGCTCTGTGAGCCTCAGTGGGGAAAGTATTTGGAGAAGACCAAGAAGAGAAAATCTTAACAAAAAAGTGCTGGGAAATATAGTAAAACAAGAGGTGTGAATTTTATATCAAATCAAGCTCATCAGTTTTGAAGACAATGTGATGTGAACTTTGTTTTCTAATTACACAGAAATAACTCCTATGTAGTGGGTTTGGTGTCAGGGTCTTCTACAGCCAAGCAAAAGGGTATTGGAAGGCAAGACAGGAAAGGAGTTGAACAAAGAGAGGAAGTGTCTCATCTTTCTCCAGTTACAGGAAATAGGGTAAGTGGCAGCAGATAGTTGTGGTTACACTAAGATAGGTTCAAGGAGCTGGGTCAGTACCTGGCTGTGATTTTTACAAATGCCTAAACTACAACAGTTATGCAGCACCACAAAATCATCATAAGTATCTGTCTGCTAAAGTATTACATAGATTTCTTTCACACCAAACCAGTTCTATTAAAGTCCTGCAGCAGCAATATTGCTCATGCCAATGAAACTAGCTTAATTATCCTAAACACATGGATTGGTGGAAGGAACCTTTCACATTATTTGTTACCCAATCAAAAGGGCTAGAAAGATTGCCTACGATATACTGTGGCAACCTACCATGCACTTCTACAGATACCAGTGTGCATTTGTCTCTTACTTTCATACGTGTGACAAATTCTGGTTTTCTTCAATGGTAAGGCTGTCTTATATTTGATCTCACTTTTGGCAGGACATAGACATTACTGTAAAGCTGTAAAATCACAATGTGTTTAGACATGCACTGTACAGCAGCATCTAACTGGAGGCCTTTACTTTTCGTTGCTCTGCTAGCCTCAGGGTCAATTCTTTCGCATATTTTGATCCAAAGCAAACTCTGAAATTTGGAATTTGCCACTTAATACAAGAATGGAATGCAGTCAGACTGAAATAATGCCTCATCATGTGCAGATACCTTAGAAAGGTTTCTAAAAGGTTGTTTTTCCCACTTGCTTGCAATTGCTAACTTTTCCACTAGGACAAAAGCAAGAAAAAGATCCTTCTCAAGTTAATAGGGTGTTGGCAAGCCATAACATCAACATTTATTCTTCCTTCATTCTTTAATACTCTGCTCATCAGCAGGAAAGAAAGGCATGTATGTCTTCTCTCCAAGCACCCTCAGCATCCCTGTGAGGGTTAAGATTCCAGGTACTTTAGAAAAACAGTTTACTCAAGATACTTTTCCTTGGCCAAAGGTCAGTAGTCTACTCAGTCATGTGTTCCCTTTTAAGTATTTGCACTAAAAGAGTTACATGGGCTCAGAAATCTCCTGCAGATTTCACTGAGTGCTGGTGCAACTCCCCGAGGCTTTCTGAAAGCATAATGGAGGTTGCTCTGTCTGTTGACTAGCACAAAAGAAAGAAACATATAATAGGTAGTACAAGATTCAGTTATTATTTCTTGTGTATATCACACTACATTACAGATAATTCTTTATTTTTCTGAAGGAGAGGTCACTAGAAAATAGGCTAGGGCTCTTACAAAGAAAAAAAAAGTGTGTTTTATTCTGTTTTGCAGAGCAGTTTGGAAGTGGGGCATTAGTTTTGCCAAAAGCAATTGCTGTGCATTAATATTAAACATGATCTAATGAAGGCAGAAGTCGTTTTGGGAAAACATTAAGAACAGCAAAAGCATCTCCTGAATTACAAGTTTCGGGCTGAGAGAAACAGTACAACGAAAATTATAGGCATTTCTCTTGCCAAGGCTTTGCTACATGACCTGCAAAAATAAGGAAAGGGAAAAGGGGAAAACCAACAATACCTTATGGAAATTATACTTCAACGCTTTCCACCCCCCAAACCCAAACTGTAACAAACCAAAACTAAAACTGTACAACAGACCCAAGCAAGCAGTCTTCACTGTAATTAACAGGAAAGCCACAAAGCTGGTATAAAATGTAATTTGGGGGTTGGAGTTGAAGCAATGCCTCCAAGAAAACTGCTTTAGTATATAAAAACAAAAGGATCAGTCCAAATAAGTGCAGTGTTTGGTGCAGCTCTAAATGATCCTTTCTGTCTGGCATATATATTAAGAATATATTAATTAAGGAACATGTGAATCATCTGATTTATGTGCAAGATAAAGCAAAGGAAAAAAAAAGGGCATAATTCCTGAAGTCCTTAAAAGGGCATTTCTTAACATTCATCTGGGTGGCGTGAATAACAAACGTCTACTGAAAGTCAGACAGCCCTAACAGAGCACAAAAAGACCTCAGCTACGCACCCCATAAACTGCAGAAGCAGATTCATATTAAAAAAAAACCAAAACAAAAAAACATTGCTGATGCTTTTGTTGTAAATCTGTCTCTATTTACATGTTGCAGTCTGCACCTTGTGGCATCCTTCAAGGCCTTATACAAATAAACATAAGGAGGCATTTCTGAGAGTGCACTGACGCAAGGTACCTGACAGTGAGTGCCTGGAATCGCATCCTTGCCAGCTGGCTGCAACAGAAAATGTAATGATTCAGCAGTTTAATGGATCTTGAGCTCGGCAACAGTCCCCTTGTAAACATCTCTGGAGAAATAAAATAATACAGGCCCAAGACTCTGGCAGGTTCTGTAATTGTTTGCTGCTGGCACAAATCCAGGGACAGCACAAGTTCTAACTTCAGGCAAATATGGCTATACAATACTCTGACTCTCCAAGCAAGCTCTGTTCAAAGCCCAAGGGTAGAATTAACTTACAGAATGCCTGACGGGGAGACAAAGATACCAGGAAAGCATTCAGCTGAAAAAAGGTCCTTAATTATTAAACTGCCTGAATCAATAATGCTCAGTTTCACAGGAAAAGTCTTTTAACTTTTTTTTTTAACACAGAAGAGCAGATGAAGTTTGTTCAAAGTTGAAATATGGCAGGTTATAAACATCTGCCTTTGTTATTAAAATAAAAAAATATGCTAACAGACTGTGAGAAAAAATAAGTTTGAAAAGAGTGAAAAAGAGGCAACAAATAAAGCTGTCACAGCCACTGTGCAACAATTATTAAAACATGAGATATCTGTATTATCTTTCAAGTCTCCTAGCAAAGCACTCGCTGGAAAGCCAGAAATGAAAGACAAGTTACCAGCTCAGAAACTCAGATGTTAGGCTCTCTCAGCTCCTTTATGAAAATAAAATAATAATTCTTTGACTTCCACTCTGACCTTCTGTGGTTCTTTGGCCCAAAATTTATAAATGCTAGCAATATCCAGATTTACACTTGAAGCAACAATAAAAGTGAGAAAACCCCAGTAGGACTTTTTCACTGGTTCTACACTGTAGAGTGCCACCACAGAGAGGGTCCATTCTGCAAGCCTCCATACACACATTCACTGGTAATGAGAATGAAGCAGCCACCCCTCCTTTCAGGGCATGATATGTGGATGTGATATGTGGTCCCTTTATTTTCTATGCTCACACTGAGATGAATTTCAAAAGCTGTAGTTTATAGGCAAGGTGTTTGAAAAAAGGCCATAATATATGCAGAGAAGCACAAAAGCTAGACTCCATGGAATGACAGAATCAGCCAAGTTGGAAAAGACCTTTAGGATCAAGTCCAACCACTACCCCAGCAATGCCAAATCCACCACTAAACCACTAAGGGCCTTATCTACATGGTTTTTGAACACTTCCAGGGATGCTAATTCCACCACTTTTATGGAAAGCCTGACTTGGTAGGTTGTGTTTAATCTTTTATTTTCAGACTGCTATAGTTTGATCTGCCATCTAAAAGCATTTATATATAAGATTTTTATTTTATCTTATTGAAACCAGTAATGGAATTCACTGACTTTTCTGAATTCACAATAGAAGTACCAAAAACCTTTTCTAATTTAAGAGACCCACAACAGGATTCACTGTATTCCTTAGCTTTCTATATATATGAACTGCAAGGCTGGGAGAAGTAGAAAACCATCATGTAACAAGTGCAGCTGTGTTTTGCATTTAGGCTTTGTCAATCACTTCTCACGCAACGCAAGAGAAGGTACACAGGCAATCCTATATCCAGGAAGTTCCTCAGATATGTGCTACCAAACACATTAATTAAAATGAAGTTAATTTTTTTTTTTAAAGCTACTATCTCCCTCAAAACTGGAAGTGCTATCTCTTTTATGCAAGCACTTTCAATATTTGTCTAGTAAAAATACTTTATTTGAATTTGGATTACAGACTGGACAGCAAAAACATGCAGACATTTACACCCATGTGTAACAGTTGAACATATTCTTGTTCATTATTCAGAGCACTGCTGCCTGACTCTTTCCACCACCAAATATCCTTTTTTGGTTCTGCCTCCAAAATCAATTATTATGCTTGGTTATTTGCCTAGATTCCTGGATAGCTACTCAACAGAAATTTGCAGCTTACAATAGTATTTCATGGCAGGTTTACTAGGGCTTATTAGCATGGAAAGATACTAAAAGAGCAGGCCAAATACTGTGTTACTCTTAATGGTTCTTCTACGGAAATACAAAAAAATATCATTTTACATGTCTCCTAACATGTTCATTATTTAGTTATTACGGTGACGAGTACAACGACAAGCCAAGACTCCAATAGCTTCTGAAATCTTAATGCAGACAAGTTTTCATAATTTTCATTAAACATGCCCACATTAATTTCCTAAAAGGGCATTTAATAGTTGCATGTCAATTGAAACCCCAAATTTTCAAAATTCATGAAACACTATTAAAATTCAGTAAATAATTTGAAAGCAGCAAAGCGTTCTTTTCAACCCCAGTTTTGTTTCCAACTGAAGAGTTCTGCTCCAGCAAAGAAACTGAGGAAACTAATACAAATGATGAACTATGAAGACAGAAATGAAAATAATTCTGACAGCTGAAGCCCCCTCTTGTACTCTACCAGGCATACAATACAAAAGAAAAGGAGAGCACAATGAAGATTTAGTTAAAGCATTTTTGAACAGTAAAAGTTTCACATAATGCCGTTAAAATATCATGATACGACCATCAGGAGAAGCTTTAATGTGTAAATATTAGATTCCAATCCATATTGTTGTCCACAGTGCCCCTGGAATCTTTGAACTGCACAGCTTTTCCAGCTACCCAGCTGGTGTGTCGACAGCTCCATTTAATATTCTTGTCAAGTGATACAGCAAAGACCTCTCATGCCTATTTTTAAATGCACATTTTTAATATTCAATATAATGTTACTCTTTAACAAACTCTTTACTCCCTGCTTCTTTTATGAAGCTTCCTGTGGTCTTTAAAGGGATTGTTAACCAAAGAATGGATCACACTCTTTCTGCATGAGCAGATTCAGAAACACTCCATTAAACCTTTCAGTATTTAATATAAAGAGTAATCTCTCACCTCTGAGGAGATACGCCAGTTGCTGAGTGATTAACTCTGGTGCCTCTTGAAGAATCTCTTTTACTACTACCGAGGAAGAAGATGCTTGTAACTCCAGGCTGCCATCACATTGCTCATCTGGATTGATGACTTTGACAACAGCTGATTCCAAACTTTTATCCTCACTATAAAGCAAATTTAAAAGTTACGTATATTTTTTTCTTTCTAGCTGCTTGACAATCACTAAAAATAGTGCTTTTTTCTTTTTTAATTCTGGAATATAATGCTATTGTTATTGGTACTTGGAGTCTGCTATAAAGCCAAAGAACATTACAATGAAGTCCTAAAACTGTAATTTTTTAAATGAAGTGTTCAGTGTTTTTATTACTTGATAAATCACTAAGACATAAATATTTACATTTCCATTATAAAAATATTTAGAAATTAATAATTTGGGAAAAAAATCTGTATGTACTAAAATTATCATTCTTCATATAGGGGAGATTTGGAATTTTCTCCATTGAATATTTTGAAGACTTACAAAGAGTCTTTGCATTTTATATTTCTGCTTATAATAGCAATAACAAAGCCAACTACATTTAATAATGTAAAACATTAGTCATAATTATTTAGAAGGCAGAAATACAGGAAGGGACAGAAATAAACAAAAAACTAATCTTATGGATAATTTTTACTCTCAAAAAGTGAAGGATGTACTGATCTGACTGCAGTTAAAGAATCAACAGCTATGAGAGATATGCATATTTCTCATTTTAGATTTTCCCTGCTCTTATTCTAATCTACAAGTCCCTCAGTAAGATGGTGCCGTAGCACAACAGGATGTTACTTATCTCAATTTAAGTTCTAAAGAGAGCTGGAAGTAAACAACATTCTTCACTCTGGGCAAAACAGGCAGACCATTATAAAGAAGCTCCCTATAAAAGATTCACTACAGGCTTCTAAATATTTCCTCTTAAGGATGGATATATGGACTATGGTATTCTACAGAGCAACTGTGAGCCTCTGGCACATTTTGAGAAAAATGATGAAGTTTGTGAGGACTGCAGCTATCCAGCAGCCATCTTAACAGCACATATGCAGATGTGCTGGCTATCTCCAAATCAGTGTCAGAATCCTAATGCCTTTAGTGAAAACTAACTAAGAAGCAGCAAGAAATCCAATCTTTTATTTTAGTCAGAAAAAACTTCCAGATAATTTAAACTAAATTAAGATATCTAATCTAACCTGTGTGAAAAAACAAGGTCCTTAAAATATTTCGTTTCTGTTAAAAAAGATGGAAAGATGACTATTAAGTTTGTTACATTTACTGGAGACTTAAGGGGAGAGAAAATGTATTTTAGCTTCCTTTTTAACTTTTTTTGTCTGTGTTAGCATAGAAATACCAATATTACTGGAGGAAAGATGTAAACCACAATTTTTAAAACAGCTCAAACCCACATAAGCCATCTTGTTGTACATACAATGCAATACCTTGTCAGCATGTTGCTGTTTACAAGTGTTAAAGACAATTTCCCTTCAGCATTCAGCTGGTGCAAATTGATTTCATCTCGGAAGATATGGAATGACTCCGGGATATTCAGCTCCTCCAGGATAAATCTTGTCTCTGTGAAGTAGCTAAAATCTCTTCTTGGTATGTTCAACACAGGTAAGCAAAGAACATCAGGAGGACTGACCTGTAACACAGGCATCTGTTTGTCATTGCTGCATAAAATGAGACCTGTTTTTTATTAGGAACATGTTTTAACAGTGTGAGTAATTAAACACAGTCTGAATTTTCTGTTTGGTTTTCCCCCACTTAATTTTTAAAAAATTGGTTGGTTTGGGGTTTTTTTTCTTGTTCTTCTGTCTCTGTTTGCCTCCTACAGAATCGCTGGGAAATCAGAAATGAGAAAAAAATCATGTACAGGGGTGATTAGTGAATGCTACTTAAAATGTCAGCTAATATCCACTCATTAATTTTTGTATGTAAAGAAATGTAAATTGTTTCTATTTAAAAACCTTACCACTCCTTATAACAAAACCACTCCAGATTAATTTTTTTACAGTATGTTTTAATTGACTTAACAATAAGATGTGTGTAACAACCTGGAAAAAATAAGACCACTCAGTCCATTTTTTCCCTTACCTTGTCTAGAAAGTAGGCATAGGCCAGAGTAGAAATGAGTGAATCCAAATCACAGGATTTATTTCCAAGAACAACATGGACTTTCTCCAGGCATTTGCTCTTGTTCTGTAACACATTAGAAGACAATTGCAGTGAGCTACAATGATGAGAAAAAACAAAGCCCAGTCACCAAGACACTTCAAAAGTTAAGTATCAGGCACTGTCCTCAGTTGTAGCACTTTTTACCATCAGCTGAAGAAATGCATTCTCCTGTGGGATGAAGCATGTTTCCATGGCTTTATAGCTCCCAAGAAGTCAAGAGATCTGGTTTCCCTAAGACACCCCAGTTTAGAAACCAGTTGAGATCTAACTGGACAGAAGTTCCTTCAGCAGTAAAATAACAAGCATCTTCATGTATATACAGTAAAAGCTTTTGAAAAAAAGCTCACAAATCTAGTAAGAAAAGCAGTCCCAAACAGCATGGAATTACACACAGCAAACTATATGCAGCAAGCTGTAATTTTAGTTTTCCCTTTTTAATTTGCTTGGCTGAAATCAATACATACACAAAGTAAATGGCTTCAATCCTGACTCATGAAGCACTCCATGAAGCACTGAGAGCTTTGAGATGCTCTCACGAGCAAAGGGAACTGAGTCTGTTCTGTATTTAATAAAATTAGGAACCTTCCAAACACAAGGAAGACCAACTCTGTGAAAGCAAAATATTGCAGGGAAATTTCAACCTTCTTCATAATTGTAGACAGAAAATGTAAGGTGACGATTTGCACTTGTGCACATCACTGATGTCAAGCAAATGCAAAATGCATGCAAATTTTCCATTTTATTTTATCTTAATGAGCTAAACTTCGTCTGAAGAAATATATCTGACTGCTGCTAAGGTAGATGTTTCAAAACCAAATATATGAAGTTAAACGTTGTTGTTGTTGTCATATACAACACATTTTCCTCTTTCCAGTATATTTTTATTATATTGTTCTTCTGCAGCACACACTTCTCATAGATTTGCCACCCTAAAGAATGAAAATAAAGTTCACAAGCTCATCCTTTTTTAATATCATTCAGTTTACAGAGATCTTTTTCTTTAGGTTCATCACAACTCAATTCAACCCTGAAAAAGAAGGAAACTTAATGAACTGACAAAATCTACAAAGTCACTCACTTCTAGGATTAAGTAAGAAATTTTTGTCTAAGCACTAAAATCTGCACACTTGTTCTTACAATACACATCAGCTGTAGTTGTTGCAAAGGTAAACTGCAGGTCTAAAATCTGTAGAAAATCGCTTGGGAAGAGAACTACCAAAGATGGAAATCACTCTGCCTTAACAGCTGTCTAAAAGGAAAAGAAGAATTCAGATTTCTAAAACACAAGCAAACAACCCAACATCTTACACTCATTTGCATGTGCCACCATCGCTCCCTCTTTATTGGGTCTTCAGGAATGTGGACAGAAAAATTACACAAAAATTGAAGAATTCAAAGGCTCAGTTTCTGAACCCTACACTTGACTTCTGAAGAAATGAGAAAAGCAGGGCTATAAAAAGCAGAACAGAAAGAGAACACAGCAGAGAAAGAAAGCTCTGGAGAACACCTCTTTGCAATCCAAACAGGTCAACTAGCCATCTGAGGACTGATTTTTGTAATTCCAGCACACCAGAATTTCATCAACACATATGAACCAGAACAGACTGTGCAAGAACAGGCCATCTCCCCAGACTGCTCTCAAGAGTCTAACAAGAACTCTGAGACGGACATTATTAAGATGAGATTTTAGCCTGACAGTAAGCAGGCTAAGAACGACAGAGCATATTCTTGTTAGGTTATTAAGATACTATCCCTCCAAACAACTGCAGGTTTCTTACAGAATATTTATGCCTAATGCAAACATGAAGTCAAGGTAACCTGCTACCTGCTGCCAAATCTCTTCCAAAGGAAAAGGAATGTAAAACAAATTTCTGAAGGCGTTCAGGGGTTTCCTCTTTGTACACTGCCTTTCTCTGGGCACTCCAGGGAGGATATACTTCTGTTTCACTCACTACAATTGATTATTTTAATGACTCTACCTCTCCCTGAGTAAGAATCTGTTCATTTGCATTTAACTACCCCATTTCATTCCCTAATCTCTGTTTTTTTGGTTTGTTGGTTTTTTTTCCAGCAAAGTGTTCTTACAACAGAGTTTTTTTCTAATAAAATATGACAACTGTTATACTAATGTTAAAATACAAAGTCGACCTGTAAACAGTCTTAACAAGTAATACAAGTTTCCATCTCCCAGACTGTATGGCCAAAATTGGCCAGAACAAATAGCAAAGTAAGTCTGTGCTTCACATTCTGATGATGTAAAACACACTGACGAGAGAACAGTGATAGTTCACAGCTTGTTTCAGCAGTCTGAGGAATTTTCTTCATTAAAAAAGTGTGAAAGCATTATTTCTGAAGAAACACTGCCTAATACAAAGTCATGTATTACCAAACTAATCATTAATAATCAAATAAATATTTATTAGTAAAGTTGTAGAGTACATTTGGATAGCTAATTCTTCCTGTAGCTTTGGAAACTCATATAAGGGAGCAAGACATAACAAAACCTACCTAAAATGTCACTCTTAATCATTACTAGAGAGTGCAAGATGTTTGCTATTACTTTCCTAAATTACATCCTCCATTTTCTGATGTAATAGTGTTATCCACATAAGTAACCTGTCCTCCAAAAGACAAAGCTGGATTTGATGATTCTTATCAGTCTCTTCCTACTCAAGATATTCTACGATTCTCTTACACATTTCTAGAAAACAGCAGAAATTTGAGTCAGATAGAAAGAGAGGAGGCTTGCAGACAATCTGCACTTGCCACAGCTGGAAGTCCCATCCTAGTATTTTCATTCACATAGTATGTGCTGTCCCATTAGAGGTGAAGTTAACAGTGTCATGGTTTAACCCCAGCCAATACCAGGACAAACAGAGAACTATCCAGCTGGGCAGCAACTTCCCTAAGCACACAGATGTAATTCTTAAGCACAGATCAGAAGCTACAGTCTGAGAACCACCACAGGCAAAACTGACCAGCCAAGGACATCTGCAGGGAAGCACATAAACAGGTACATGCTATCCCTGACACAGCTCAGCATATATTTATTTACCTTTCCATCCCCCAGTGATAACCACTAAAATAATTCAGTGGCACATAAAGATCACACTTGCATAACCTATTCACATGGGCAACATTTTCTACTCCTAGCATCTTTATTAGTTGAACAGGGTATTTATCTGATGCCAGAATCACAGACAATATATTTATACAGCCAGATAGCATCTCCCCCATTCTATTTTAACACAGAACTTCTTGTACCAACAACACAGATAATTTATCAAAACCTCAGTGATGACCGTAGTTATACAAGTTAAATAATGTTATACAGGTTAATAGTTATACAGGTTAAGTAATGTTCTGTCCTATGCTGGACAAACAATCTTGAGATCTGTGCATCAGGTAACTGATCAACTCTGCCAAACTCTGATGATAAAAAATTGAATGCTACTGCAAACATTCATCTAAGCATACACAGATGTCATATACCAATTCTACCACTGGACTAGGAAAGCAGCATTTGTAACCTTCACTTTTATTTGCAGCATCTTGGAAGCTGTGAAGTCACTACTTTCACCATGACATCACTTCCTCAGATAATCAGCACTGGCAAAAAGACACCACCATCCACGGATAAAAATCATGAGATACTCCTTCGGGAACAACCACAATGCTGCTTATTACAACTTCTAAAGCAATCAAAAGGTAGCAAGAAGGAGGCTACTGGTAGATCCGAAGCTATTTTAAGAGGAATAACTGAATAAAATTTTACACAAGCTTTACATATTGATTAAAATTATACTTTTAAGGTCAATGGAATCATCAAAACAGCCTATATTTTCATCTTCGAGGGCTTAAATCCAACCTTATCCATAATAATAGACACAGAGCATTGCACAAAACAGGTGTTCCCTGTGATGGGCTGCCTTTTTTTAATATTTGGAACAGAAGTATGTTATCCCTAAATTCTCACATCTGGTAATGCTTTTCAAAGAGCACATAAAAGAAGTGGCGTTCTCTACCTTTAGTGACATCTTCAGCTCTGATAGACTTATGGTGAAAGATTCTCCTGTCGGGGAGGTTGGTATTACCTCTTCCAAAGCTGGGGAGACTGTCTCCTTAGCTCCTATGGCTGCTTGTGTGGTCCAAAAACCAACATGAAACCAGCATGAGCTACTGTTGTAACTTGATTTCCTATTTTTTTCTAGAAGACCAAAGCACAAGGTCCACTGACACTCCCTACATCCTGTTTTAATACCTTCTCTTCACCTCTCCTGATCTCTGCTCTTCTATTTCCTAAGCATAGTTTTATTCTTTTCTTTTTTCCCTCTTGCAGGTCCAAGATACATGATTTCACCAGCATTTCCTCTCACCATAGAGGGAACGTAGCTCTCTGAATGGCTTTTTAGAATCTTACTACTACTTATCAATAATGACCTTCCAAAAAGGTATTCTCTCCATTAAAGCAGTCCTGAAATATGACCTCCCAGGGCATCTAAGCTTAATGTTTGTCTTTTAGCTCTGAGATTGTTTCCTTTTTCATCATCTCAAATATAGCCAGTTTTCACAGTCTGCTGCTTGCTAATCATCCCACTAGGAGAAAAGCGGACACACGGATGTGTCTGGATTGTTTCCAGCTCTTTCCAAGCAAAGACCCCACCAGAGAAGCCCACAGTCATGAAAAGAAAGCTATATATGGACAAACTCTCTGCAATAGGTCTAAAATGTGATTACCTCCTGCAGCTATCACAGCTAAACCTGAGAGGAACCATGAACTATAAATATTCCTGAGAATTAAAAAAATTAAAATGCTGATGATGAAACTGGAACTCATAAATTAAACTACATAAGAAACCAATGATCTCTCTTAGCGCTGATGGGGTTTTGTTTAGCTAGATTAAAGGTAAGCTGTAAAATGCATAAACACTGGATGCCTGGGACAAAAAGAATTAAAGAAATGATGTGTCATTCTCAGATGGGATCAGTCAGGATAACTTAATTCAGATCAGACTTGCGCAAATCAACATTCACTTATCATGCTCAAAAGAGATTTATAAACATCAAGCTGCTTCTGCAATCTAGTAAGAAATCTCTTCTGATAGTCTGATACTTAGAGTGAAGAAGTTCTCGTATCTGCCCAATAATGTTGTCTTTAATCAAACAAAAGCGTTAGTATGGCAATTATAACTTTATGTAACCACAGTCAAAACCACCTTGTATTGTTTTTCACCTGCATCAAACAGCTGATTCATCCATACTGCATAGACTGGCAGTCAGGTTTGCAAAAACTCTGGCCATATTACTACAGTGATTCATCAAATTAAAACATCCCAGTCAAAACCAACATTGTTTCTTCTTTTTCTCTTCTGTTATTACAGAAGCTGAAATGATCTTGCAAGTCAAGAAATACTGAAGACTTCTTCTAGTATAAACAGAAACCCCTACAAAATGCTGTCAAAAAGGCAGAAATTTCTGTTCTTTTCCCTCTCTTTCATACACCCTCCCATGCACACACTCACCACATGCCACAGCAACCACACACAGCCTTGCTTTCTGAGCCACTGTTTTCTTTTTTGTCTCAAATCTAACTGGTTCTTTTGTCATTCAGCTGCAAGGAAATTACTGCATTTTACTGCACAGGATGGGGCAGCACTTGTCGAGGACAGCAATCTTGAAGGAGCTATATGGCTTAACAGAAGCATATTAATAAAGAATAAGCTGAAGTCACATAATAATACAGTGTCACATACATACAATGCTGAAAGCTTTTCCAACCTTGTGCCTGAAGCGCTAACAAGGGTACACAGATGCAGAGACTTACTTAGCTTTCCTGGAGATGCATGAGGAAAAAGTCTAACTACCTGGACTCAGGACAAGATAGTAATAAATACTGCAGCTGAGATTTAAGTCATTCACTTACATGAGAGAGGATTTTTGTATACACTCAGTAACTTTGGAATTGCACCTCCAACCCAGAAGTAAACCTTATTGAGTAGTCATTTTGGAGCACATTCTGCATTTGCCTTTTAGTATTAGGCAGTATTATATACTTCCATCGGCCTGAGGGCTTTTAAGTTGATTATCCTTCTCTATTGCCAAAGAAGTGGCTTTAAGCCAAGGCAAAGTTGATTTAATGTATTATGCAAAGTTCAAGTTAGTTTAATATTTCATTAGTTTTTTCACATGAAAGCTTTATGCTGGTCTTGGGGAAAAAAAAAAAAAAAAGGAAAAAAATAAGGTCTCTATCCTAGTAAGTCTTTGTTTTCTCCTGGTTTTGAGGACAGAAGAAAAACTAGTACATTTTTCTGCTCCTGCAGCATAGTATTTTTCATGTATATTGTAGTTTACTGTAATAATTGTAAAATACATGGTTACATAGTGGATTCTTCCCTAAGAAACATAATTTAATAGAGAAAATTTCAATTTCAGCATATTTTAATCATTACCTGTTGGGTCTATATTGTAGAATGTTGTTTTAGTTAAGGATCTAAAAACAGGCTTTTACAGCAAACATACTACTAGCATAATAAAATGTAATAGAACAAAAAGCTAACTTTTCTAAATCCGCACCATCTGCTTTTGTATGGGAGACACAGACTTACAAAATCAGACAAATGGAAGCGTCAAAAATTCAATGCTACCCTCAGAAATCGTTGGATAGCCATAAAATATCACCTGATATTTTGTGTTTAATAAGATCTAACGCTAAAAAACTGTAACTAGTCCATAACAAAGGCTAGGAAAAGATCTTTGCACCTTAGTTGTCATGCATAAAGAACTTACCTGAGGCCTAACTGATATAACAACCCAGTCTTACCTGCACTCCCATCTCTGATGGTGACTGCACTCCCCTTAGGAACATAGCCTTGTTGAACAAGCAGTAACAGTCTTCTGAATTAATACATTAAAAGCCACATTTAAGAGTCAGAAGTTTGCTAAAGACAGTTTTATTTTAAAGTGCTGTTTTCCCAATCATACTGTTCCATAGAAGCATGCTAATCCTTCAAAATTAACAATAGAACTTTGGCAGCCTAACTCTCTGGCATGCCAGCTAGGCAAGGAAGTCTCATCCCTAGGTTGTTCCTGAAATTTCCACAAAATGGAAGCTCTCTTTTCCAGTCATTTCTCATCAAGAATTATTGCAGCCAGCTAATGCTGCTGAGAATACAGTCCAATATTTCTGCATTACCAAGAGGCTCTCATTTGGCAGCAAACTTCTCAATGTTTAAGAGTTACTACTAACTGCAAACTTTTATCCTCTTTTCACTTTTAATTAATTTTAACTGCATGCAAGTCTGTTCTGCCTGTTCTTGAAGGACCTTCTCTCTAACTTAACACATACACTTAATTCACATTCCAAAAATTAAAAATGAACAATGATTTCTACATGGAATTTTAATTTGAAAAAGGAATATTTTGAGTAATCAAATAATGTAGAGATGCCATTTAAATATCAAAAGAGGTACCACAGAATGAAAAACATCAATCAAAATCTTACTGGCTCCTTTTAAAATTAGATTTATTCCATTAATTGACACTGATTTTCTACAAAGTTTTTTAAGCTTTACATGTTCACATTCTCTTGCTTAAAATTTTGTTTTTAGGGACAACTTTTGAGACACCACTTCTACTTAATTATGGGGTGTAAGTATATGGCATACTTATGGATTAGAGACCAGCTGAGCAATCTGGACATCCATAAATCCATGGGTCCAGATGGGATGCACCCGCGGGTGCTGAGGGAACTGGCGGAGGTCATTGCTACACCGTTCTCCATCATCTTTACCAAGTCTTGGGAAACAGGAGAGGTGCCTGAGGACTGGAGGAAGGCAAATGTCACTCCAGTCTTCAAAAAGGGCAAGAAGGAGGACCCAGGTAACTATAGACCAGTCAGCCTCACCTCCATTCCTGGGAAAGTGATGGAACACCTTATCCTTGGTGCCATCTTAAGGCATATCAAGGACAAGAGGATTATGAGGGGCAGTCAACATGGCTTCACCAAGGGGAAGTCATGCTTGACCAATCTCATAGCCTTTTATGAGGAAATAACACGGTGGATGGATGATGGCAGAGCGGTGGATGTGGTCTACCTTGACTTCAGCAAAGCGTTTGACACAGTCTCCCACAGCATCCTCGCAGCTAAATTGAGGAAGTGTGGTCTGGATGATCGGGTAGTGAGGTGGACTGTGAACTGGCTGAAGGAGAGAAGCCAGAGAGTTGTAGTCTATGGGGCGGAGTCTAGTTGGAGGCCTGTATCTAGTGGAGTGCCTCAAGGGTCGGTACTGGGACCAGTATTATTTAATATATTCATCAATGATTTAGATGAGGGAATTGAGTGTACTATCAGCAAGTTTGCTGATGACACTAAGCTGGGAGGGGTGGCCGACACGCCAGAAGGCTGTGCTGCCATTCAGCGAGACCTGGACAGGCTGGAGAGTTGGGCGGGGAATAACTTGATGAAATATAACAAGGGAAAGTGTAGAGTCCTGCATCTGGGCAGGAACAACCCCAGGTTCCAGTATAGGTTGGGGAACGACCTGTTAGAGAGCAGTGTAGGGGAGAGGGACCTGGGGGTCCTAGTGGACGACAGGATGACCATGAGCCGACACTGTGCCCTTGTGGCCAAGAAGGCCAATGGCATCCTGGGGTGTATTAGAAGGGGGGTGGCTAGTAGGTCGAGAGAGGTCCTCCTTCCCCTCTACTCCGCCCTGGTGAGACCGCATCTGGAATATTGTGTCCAGTTCTGGGCCCCTCAGTTCAAGAAGGACAGGGACCTGCTGGAGAGAGTCCAGCACAGGGCAACTAAGATGATTAAGGGAGTTGAGCATCTCCCTTATGAGGAGAGGCTGAGGGAACTGGGTCTCTATAGTTTGGAGAAGAGGAGACTGAGGGGTGACCTTATTAGTGAGACAAAGGGGCACAAAATCACAAAATGGGATATAGAAACTTTTATAAGAAGTTTTAAGTAATGTTAAGTTTGATGGCTTTGTAACAGTAGCAATGGAAAATTACTGAGGTGCAGGATACATAGAGAAAAAAAACAGAGTACAACTAGAGAACATACTGAGAATTCTCACAAGATAAATCGTTATAGTTGGCCTAGTTTTAAGAAAAACAGTCTAGAAGAACAGGACACAGGGATAAGGAGTATCTGGGAATGGCAGGTGTCCAGGATGGGCTACAGTTAAACTAACTGATAAGTAGGAGGATAGGAGGATTATTATGTCTCTGGTGCTAACGAACCAATTAAACTGGTATGAGCATCTACTGCGCGTGCTTCAAAGGCTGCCAGAAGTGATGAAGATCGTTGGAAGAAGTAAACGACCCTCAGAGACCACCACCACAAATCTGTACGCATGCGGGGAACTCTCTGGAAAATGATGTAATCCATATGTAGCCTCATGAATATGTATGTATGCCCAGGGGCTATAAAAGGACAGCTTGTGGGGCAATGAGAGAGACACACGTTAGGAGGATTTATCCCCCGTGTCTCCCGGCGCCGCAATAAAGAATACCTGCTTGTCAGCTTGAAAACTTTGTTGGCAAGTTTGTTCCTGGAGTTTTCTCCGAATCAATTTGGCGACCCAGATGGGACCCTCTCTGCTCGGCTGCAGGACCCGCTGAGGACAGGGCTCCCTAGGGCCCTCGGGAATTTTTCCCGGAGGGACCCCTCGACTCATTTGGATCGCTGCGGGAGCAGACAAGGACCATCTCATAAAAGGTATTCTTTTTTTTGTATAGTCTGTAAGGTGCAGGGGGCACCTCGGTTTGGTAAATTGGTTTGGTAAATTGGTTTGGTAAATTGGTTTGGTAAATTGGTTTGGTAAATTGGTTTGGTAAATTGGCTTGGTAAGCGTACGCATGGTTTGGAAGCCTTCCGTAAATCGAGATAAGAAATCTCGTAGGTAAAGGCGTATACCCGGCTGCTAGCGTCCGTTCGGTATACACCCACAAGAAGCAGGGGGCTTCTTGTGGTTTGGGTCCTGCAAGACGCAGGGGGTGTCTTGCAGAAAAAGGTTTTGGATTTTACTGGTATACACCCAAAGGAAGCAGGGGGCTTCTTGTGGTTTGGGTCTTGCAAGACGCAGGGGGTGTCTTGCAGAAAAAGGTTTTGGATTTTACTTGTATTTGATTTATTTTGTGGCTTGTTATATTAAGGATTTTGGTCTTGTGGTTTTGGTATCAGTGACAGACTGTTATAATTAAGCAGGGGGTATCATCTTGTGATTTAGGTCCTACAAGACACAGGGGGGTGTCTTGTGGAAATGGTTTTGGGTCCAGTGTGCTATCAACAGCCCATAAGGGATTTTTTTCAGTGATGCTGTCAGCGGGGGTCCCTGAATAGGTTAGTAGAATCACCCTCCGATACAGTGGGCTGTTCAGTATGGTTCCCACAGTGGGACGCAGACAGGCTGGTTGGACACAAGGGTCTCATCCTTCCTGGGACACTGACAGGCTGGTCAACTATAAAGGGTTCAAGGAAACCCCCCTATTAATGTTACAATATGGTCTGAGCTATAAGGGTTAGGAAGTATTGCTTTTGATTCTACTGGTATTCGCTTATTTTGTGGCTTGTTACAGTAATGATTTTGGTCTTGCGATTCTGGTACTGGTGACAGGATGTTATAACTGTGTTATTAACTGTTGTTTGTTTGGTTGAATTTAAGTCTCTGTCTTTGTCTCAAGTGTTGTAACTGTGTGGAGTATGTCTGGGGATCCCATCTCTGTGTGTGTGTGTGAATGTGAGATTGATAATGGAAAACCAGCAGAGTGAAGAGATCTTGAAAAAGAATCCTTTTGGGTGCATTTTGGCACACTGGAAAAAACTTGGAGGGTCTCCTGGGGGCTTGGTAAATAAGAAAATATTGGTAAAATATTGTAACCAATGGTGGCACTTTGTATACTTTGGAAGATCAGGGAAAATGGCCTAAAAATGGAACTCTGAACTATAATACATTGTTACAATTGATGTTGTTTTAAGGGGGCAAGGAAAATGGGATGAAGTAATGTATGCAGGTACGTTTTTCACTTTAAGAAATCACACAGAGTGATAGACTGAATGCAAAATTAATATAGCTCCACCAGATTCCTTAATTTTGGCTTTGGAAAAGGACAGGGAAAAACTGAAAGTTACGCTGGAGATGCTCAGCCTCTGATATTGGGGAAAGATGTTTAAAGTTAAAAAACAGTAATCAGGAAGATAGGGTGGAAAATCACGTACCACAGGTATCTCCGAGAGGAGCACCCTCTGCCTCTGTCCTATCTGATATTGATAAGGAGGAAGAGATTTCTGTCACTGGCAACCAGTGGCACATCCACATTCAGAGTTAAGAAGGGGTTAAACCAGAAGTGCCGTTGCAGGGCAGGCATCTGCAGGCCCTGCAGAGCAGGGGGAGCTGCTGTGAGAAAAAGAAAAAAAAAAAAGGAAAACCAAGGGGGAAAGGAGGGGAGCTCGAGCAGCTCCAGTGTTTGAGCGTGGGAGGAGGGATGTCTGCAGGAGGTGGGGGAGTGGGCTCTTCTCTTCTGTGGGACCGGACCGGTGTGCATGCTATGGGGGGTTTTGGACGCTGGAAGTGAGACTGCCTGGGGAGGGCAGTGCCATGGAGTGGCTCCGGTGACTGAACTGGAACTAAACTGACGGGGACCTGGGGAATCTACCCTAGCAGATCCACTGGTTACATTAAGACTATGAACTAGGGGAAATAAAGTGGAATTTTAGTGGATACAGGAGTAACTTATTTGGTGTTAAATAAGAGAGAAAAGAATTCGTTACAGATGTGGGAGCTACTGGCCACCAAGGAAAAGAGGAAAAAAAAAAAAAAAAAAGGCATTCTTTTTGGAACCTTTAAAGTACAAATTGGGAAAACAAATCGGAATGCATAAATTTTTATGCATGCCAAATTCTCTAAAATCTTTGTTAGGGCGAGAAGCAACATTTAAAGAAGGCAAAATGGACTTCAGAGTTAAAAACAATTAATTGCAGTTTTGAGTTTAATTCAACAGAAAAGCAAAAAGGAGGACCTCCCTGAAATAGAAGAAATCCTTAATCAGGTGTATGTGGGAGTATGGGCACCTGAAGTTCCAGGTAAGGCGAAAAATGCTTTGCCTGTTATAGTGGAAATAAAAAGGGGGGGCCTACCCAATTAGAATAAAACAGTATCCCTTAAAATTAGAAGATCAAAGGGAATAAAAAAAAAAATCGATAAATTTTAAAATATAGATTATTAATTGAATAATAATCAAAAATGGTTTGCCGTCCTGGATTTAAAAGACACTTTCTTTTGCTTACCACTGGCCAAAGAAAGCCACAATTATTGGCTTTTAAATGGGAAAATCCTGACAGAGGAAGGGAAACTCAATTAACTTGGATAGTTTACATAAAGGGTTAAAAAAACAAACAGTCCGGCAATTTTTGGAAATCAGCTAGCATGAGAACTAGAATCATGGAAGCCACCTACTCAAACGGGACTCTGTTACAATATGTGGATGACCTGTTAATTGCTACAGAAACAAAGGAAGAATGTATCAAGTGGACAGTGGAATTGTTAAATTTTCTGGGACTGAATGGTTATCGGGTATCCAGACAAAAGGCGCAACTAACCCAAACCCAAGTTTCCTACCTAGGATATGAAATAACAGGAGGACAGAGAGAACTTGGAACTGCTAGAAAAGAAGCCATTTGCCAGACTCCAAGACCAGCGACCGTCAAGGACCTCCGGACATCCCTGGGAATGACTGGATGGTGCAGATTTTGGATCCATGATTATGGTGTTCTGGTAAGACCCCTATATGAACTGTTGAAAGGAAACTCTCCCTCTTTAGAATGGACTGATACAGCAGAAGGGGTTTTTAGAAATTTAAAAACAGAGCTAATGAGAACTGCAGCTCTGTGACTCCTGGATGTGACTAAATCCTTTTGGCTATATTCCTGTGAAGAGCAAGGAATAGCTTTGGGGGTCCTTGCTCAAAACCTAGGACCCTACAGAAGGGCAGTGGCCTATTTTTCAAAACAGCTGGATGAAGCGAGCAAAGGATGGCCCAGATGCCTAAAAGCTATGGCAGCAGTTATCACAAATATTAAAGAGGCTTGCAAATTTACTTTGGGACAAAAGATTACTGTACTAGTGTCCCATGTGGTATCAGTAGTCCTGGAGCAGAAAGGAGGTTATCTCCTTCACGTTTTTTTTAAATACCAGGCCACTATTGTAGAACAGGATAATACAGAAATTGCGGTCACTAACGTTGTGAATCCAGCATCCTTTTGCAGGAACAATCGACAGAACCACTAACAAAAGACTGCTTGACCACCATAGAGACTGTATATTCGAGCTGACCAGACTTGAAAGAAAGACCTCTGGAAGATGCTGATTCTTGGTTTACTGATGGTAGTAGCTTCATGAAAAATGGTAAATGAAAGGCAGGATATGCCATTACCACCACTTCACAGGGAAAAAAAAAAAAAAAAAAAAAAAAATCTAAACCTTCACCTGGTAACACCTCTGCCCAGAAGTCAAAAATAATAGCATTAATAAGAGCCCTGCAACTGGCTAAAGATAAAAGGATAAATATTAGGACTGATTCTAAATATGCATTTGGTGTGGTCCATGTCCATGGTGCTATCTGGAAAGAATGTGGACCTTTGAACACACAAGGGAAACAGGTTAACCATGCTACAGAAATTCTACAATTACTGGAAGCTCTTCAGCTACCTGAAGAAGTAGCTGTTATGTACTGTAAAGGGCATCAACAAGGTGGCTCTGATCAAGAAATTGGAAATAATTTGGCCAATTTTGAAGCCAAACGAGCAGCTGAACAATTTCAAATCATGTCCTTAATCCCTGACGGCAAACTACCAATTGAAAAATCTAAACCTAGATATTCAAAAGAGGATAGAAAATTGATTGAGAATCTAAAGGGACAGGAAAATAGAGGGTTGGGCTCAAATACCTGGCGGGCGAATTGTAATCCCCTATAACCAGCTCTGGATGTTAGCTCAGGAAGAACATAATAAAACTCATTGGGGTAGCAATTCTTTATATAAATATTTAGACAAACAAATTGTAGGAAGGAATCTATACACCACGGTTCAATTAGTGACAAAACAATGTCAGCTATGTCTTAAGAATAATCCTAAAACTGAAAACAGAAATCAAATTGGGACAATTGGGAGAGGAAGTTATCCAGGACAACAGTGGCAAATAGACTTTTCTGAGTTACCAAGAAAAGGGGGCTATCGATATTTGTTGGTGTTAACGGATACTTTTTCAGGCTGGCCAGAAGCATTCCCTTACAGAATAAATAATGCAAAACAAGTGATTAAAATATTATTTAACAAGATAATAAGATCATTTTGGGGTACCAGAGGCAATTTCTTCTGACCGAGACTCGCACTTTAGTGCAAAATTGTTACAAGAAATTAGGAAAAATTAGAAACTGATTGGCAACTGCATGTTCCATATAGGCCTTAGGCCAGTGGGCAAGTAGAAAAGATGAACCATCTGATTAAACAACAAATTAGTAAAATATGTCAGGAAACAAATTTATATTGGTACCAGGCATTACCACTGGCTTTATTAAGAATTCGAACTAGACCCTGGTCAAAAGAAGAGGTTAGCCCATTTGAGATTTTGTATGGAAGACCGTATCAGTCCCAGTTTAAAGGAGAAAGTCTTCAGGAAGTGGGAGAAGGCTATCTCCAACAGTTTCTGATCAATCTGGGAAAACAATTGGAGGAGATAATAGGGAAAAGAGCAAGAGGTTTGGATTATCCAATTCACCCTTTCAGATCTGGAGACTGGGTCCAAAATGCACCCAAAAGGATTCTTTGGGGCGGAGTCTAGTTGGAGGCCTGTATCTAGTGGAGTGCCTCAAGGGTCGGTACTGGGACCAGTATTATTTAATATATTCATCAATGATTTAGATGAGGGAATTGAGTGTACTATCAGCAAGTTTGCTGATGACACTAAGCTGGGAGGAGTGGCCGACACGCCAGAAGGCTGTGCTGCCATTCAGCGAGACCTGGACAGGCTGGAGAGCTGGGCGGGGAATAACTTGATGAAATATAACAAGGGAAAGTGTAGAGTCCTGCATCTGGGCAGGAACAACCCCAGGTTCCAGTATAGGTTGGGGAACGACCTGTTAGAGAGCAGTGTAGGGGAGAGGGACCTGGGGGTCCTAGTGGACGACAGGATGACCATGAGCCGACACTGTGCCCTTGTGGCCAAGAAGGCCAATGGCATCCTGGGGTGTATTAGAAGGGGGGTGGCTAGTAGGTCGAGAGAGGTCCTCCTTCCCCTCTACTCCGCCCTGGTGAGACCGCATCTGGAATATTGTGTCCAGTTCTGGGCCCCTCAGTTCAAGAAGGACAGGGACCTGCTGGAGAGAGTCCAGCACAGGGCAACTAAGATGATTAAGGGAGTTGAGCATCTCCCTTATGAGGAGAGGCTGAGGGAACTGGGTCTCTATAGTTTGGAGAAGAGGAGACTGAGGGGTGACCTTATTAGTGTATATAAATATATAAAGGCAGAGTGTCACGAGGATGGAGCCAGGCTCTTCTCAGTGGCAAACAATGACAGGACAAGGGGCAATGGGTACAAACTGGAACACAAGAGGTTCCACTTAAACTTGAGAAGAAACTTCTTCTCAGTGAGGGTGACGGAACACTGGAACAGGCTGCCCAGGGAGGTTGTGGAGTCTCCTTCTCTGGAGACATTCAAAACCCACCTGGACACATTCCTGTGTAACCTTATCTAGGTGTTCCTGCTCCGGCAGGGGGATTGGACTAGATGATCTTTTGAGGTCCCTTCCAATCTCTAACATACTGTGATACTGTGATATCAAATGGCATCTGGGTTTCAAAATGTGTCATACATGGTGTTCACACCCAAATTCACACACTTTGGAAGTATGACTTTGGCATCACACGGACTCATTCCAATTTCACTGGTACATCAGGATAAAACTCCCATTAAATCAGACAGATACTAAATACTCTTTCTCCTAGAGAATTTAAGAAACTGGGATTTTTATTATACAAGTGAGGAGGGGAAGACTTATTTAAATGACCTTAGGCTCAGTAAAGATATCACACTGCTTTTGCTGCCAAGACAAAACAGGATACACTCTCATATGGCTGAAAAGGGATAATGTCCCCAGAAGAATGATTATTTAAGCTTCAATTAGCAGTACTTCAACAGTCTTTCAATAGGATTCACTATCACAGAAGTTACTAAAGCAAAGATGAAAGTTCCCCTCTTCCTTTTATGCTGCATTAACTCATTTGTTCAAATTAATGTGCCCTATGCAGGATTAGTGCTCTCACCTAATAACTTAAGTATCAGGAATACAGTATACAGCAATTCACCTCTACAAAAGAAGAAGTTATATTCCTATTCAAGATTATCTTTAGTGTCTAAATCCAGTCACAGCAAATCTTTGTATTTTCAGCTCAAGTTACATGACTCCTCTTCCCTCTCCTTCCCCGCTTGCCACTTAATATGCAAGGGTGAGACTGGGACACCTATCAGTTTACAGGATAGCATTTATCTCTGTTAGGAATTGTTTGGCTTCATATAGGATCAAGGTGTCCCTTGAGATTAAAACCAAACAAGTTAAAGGTAAGGGAGCATGTTTACCTGAGGAAAAGAATGTTCCTGTCATACTAATTTTATCAGTTCTATGGTGTGTCAGGAGGTGACTGGTAGCAATAATCCCCTATGTCAAACATTGCACAAACTGAATGAATTATAGAGAGCGAAGAGAAAGTGTAGTGGAGAAAAAAATAAGTGGGGTTTTATTGTGTTTTGTTTTTAGTGAAGGAAAGGGAATTCAGCTCAAATAAGGCAACATTTCTGTCACTGACTTAACATCTGACCTCAGATGTGCTCTTCTCTAAACACCGGATGCAACTTTGCAACTGAGAATAAACCTACCAAGAGTCAGAAGGCACAAGAACACCATGCTGTACAGGAGCCTTTAGAACTTCATGTTTCTTAAATCCGTGTAGTCCTTAGCTGACATGCACGAAGTTGAATAGCAAACCATGCGTTGAAGTGAACCAACAGCCCAGCAGAAATACAGCTAGTAATCATACAAGAAGACTGAATTTTCTGTGTTTATATGAATAATATAAAAATTCATCTCTACAAAAGAACAAGTTATATTCCTATTCCAGGTTATCTTTAATGTCTAAATCCAGTTTATTCCATTCTTCCTTTTTTATCATTATGCAATCTCAATGTTTCTTCTAAATTTTTATCAATGTGACATAGATAATAATTGTCACTACACTGTACTCAAATACAAATATCATGCACAGGTATATTTTTATTTTGTTTAAAATCTTCTGTGTCAACTTGTATCTATTTCTTCTTCACCATGAACTGTATTTCGCATGATTCAAGACAAACAAGTAGTCCATGCACCATCTTCCCATCAGTGGCTTATCCTAAAATGTATTACACACCTTCACCTGAGAGAAAGAATCATACCTGGAAGAGATGATCAACAGGCCAAAGTCACTTTTAATTTTGCCTTTCCTATTCATCAACAGGTTTTTATCATACCATAATTCTTAAATGTATTTGGCTCTTTAGCCACTCTGGTAAGATGTGGAGCAAGTTGCTGAAGCAAGCCCAGAGGAGGGCCAACAGGATGATCAGGGGGCTCAAACATCTCCCATTTGAAGACAGGCTGAGAAAGTTGGGGATGTTCCGCTTGAACAGAAGGCTGCATGGAGATCTCACAGCATCCTTTCAGTATCTGAAGAGGGCCTACAGGGATGCTGGAGAGGGGCTCTTCATCAGGGACTGTAGTGATAGGACAAGGGGAAACGGGTTCAAACTTAAACAGGGGAAGTTCAGGTTAGATACACGGAGGAAGTTCTTTACTGTGAGGGTGGTGAGGCACTGGAATGGGCTGCCGAGGGAGTTTGTGAATGCTCCATCCCTGGCAGTGTTCAAGGCCAGGTTGGACAGAGCCTTAGGTGACATGGTTTAGTGTGAGGTGTCACTCTCCATGGCAGGGGGGTTGGAACTAGGTGATCTTAAGGTTCTGAGATGACTGGGCTTTCCTCAGTCAGTTGTGCTCTGTTTTGGATTGGCCATCTTCTCCCAGAACAGAATCAGTATAAAAATGTAGTGTTGATATCTCAAAAGTCAGACATGACATTTACGGCCTGATCCTGCATTCCATTGTATCAGCTGAAGTTGGTGTGTTTCTTCATAAGTCGATAATCTTTGATGTATTATTTATTTTGCCTTTTTTGCACTCCATGTTCCTACACACATTATTCTTGTGATGGCAAGCAGCCTCCACAGACCTTTCCAAATTGCTCTTAGGTGACAAAGCACATTTCAGCACAAACATTATCGAAAATCTTTTCTGAATCAGACTTTCCCATCTACCCTTGAAGCATTAAGAATGCATTCAAATGTATTTCCTTGATACCATTAGGCTCACTGCAGATTTTTGCTGTGTTTTAAGCACACTATTGACTGCATTAAATAACCTCATAATCACATTTAAAAGCTTAGTGATCTAGTGCCACCAATATACTAAAATCTATGATAACAAATGCAGTCAGCATTTTCCATACCATATGCTTGTAAATGTTATTCTGCAGGGAACCAATTAAAACTATGGAAAATTTAGAACACAGACATACGGAACAAAACAAAGCAACTTATCTTGTCACCATGGTGCTTGCTCAGTACATCGATTAGGGAATGGTGATATTATAGGACAAACAAATGCCACTTTAATTAAACTGCGCTGAAAGGCAATATACAGTAGCATTCATTTTTGCTGTGCTGATGTTAGTTTTCCTTCTAATGAGATAGAACAGGTAAAACACATTCCTATTAAAAAAAATAAAAAAAATCACAAATATTCTTATTTGAAGAAATGCAACACTAGTCCCAACTTACTGAAAATGTTTCTCTTTTAACATTCAATGAGGAAAGGGTAAGAAACTGAAATCGAATATTTGGGTTTCAGGGAAAACAAAATACTGCTAAGGATATAGATTTTTACATAGAAATAAAATGAGTTTGAACAGGGACTTATTTCTTAAATGTATTTCTGTTAAAACAGTGCATCAGGGAAAACACCAACTCAAATCCTTTTATTTGTCCAGTGCAATTAACAACGGAAAAATAGTAAAACAACTGAAAGAAATAACTTCGAAAAATATTCTCCAGAGAAAGCAAAAAGTTATCAGGAGGTGGAATCATGATTACCTCCCATGAGTGAAGCCACCTGGGTGAGCTCTGTAGGATGGAATATGCTAAAATCTGCATTTCCCATTCCTTGCACTTCAGAATTCAGCACTGCAATTGCTGGGAATCCCACAAAGGACCACTACAAGGATTCCCAAACATGTGCCCATTACAAGGATTCCCAAAGTTAAGAGCATAGATGTTATCTGTCTTGGGTAAGACTCCTGCCTTACTACTCTTGTGTAGTGCCAGTGACACCTTGAACTGGCATACAGATGCCAATACTGCAAACAGTATTTATGGTGATGATTATCACTGCCCGTCTGAAATACAGCTCCATCTCACATTATTTCATCTTGATATAGAACATACGTAAGCCTGAGCCATGGTTTAAATTTAATGTACTAGGACAATTGGTAGAGAAAAAAAAAAAAGGAACAAATTATGTTAATTCTGCTGGTCACTGCAGTAATGTTCAGCACAGCCAAGATCTGTCAAGAAACACAATACACTAAACACATCCCTCTCAGATAGAGCTATAGCCAGACTGTCTCAGAAGCTACCAAAAAAACCACCTTGAACAGAGGTGGGAGCTTCTGTAATGGCAAATAGCCTATTGATTGCAGAAACAGACTTTATCTGGCACAGTAGTTCAATTTCATCTCATAAAAGATACCTTATATAGAGAAGAACCATAGAAATAGAGTGTATGTAGCACTGAAGATTATTTTCAAGGTGAACATACCGACTATTGCTTTAAACACACGGAAAATATTAGGCAAAATAATTAGAAGTGTAATTACAAAGTAACCTGAAGCACTGTTTATATTATAAAGCTATAAAAGAATTTCTTCAAAGGTATGTTATGCTGTTCATTTCTGTTAAAAAAAATCTGATAAGCAGTAACAGAAGAGAGCATTTTTTGTTTAACGTTTGATTCAATTTCACCCATCTTGATTAAGGTTTTCACAATGTGTTATTTCAGTATTTATTAATCAGAGGAAACAGTAGATATAAACTGACAAATTCTCATATGAAGAGACACTAATTACTGATTAAATAAGACATTCTCTTCAATACTAGTTTTGCTGAATTCTCTCAGTTAACACCAACATAGGCAATTTATCATCCCTGGCAAGTCTGCTGCCCTAGCTAATTGAAAAGACAACAAATATTACAGAAAAAAAATATGGTTACAACAAACAAAATGAATTAGATTAAGATTTAAACTTTACCTTTCAATTGACACATCAACAGTATCTTCTAGTTTTATATTTAACATACTATGATGCATTTTTAATCTATGGAAAACACTGGTAACTGCATCGTCCTCTACACAGGGACTTGCTTCATTTTCCTCAACAGGCAACCTCTCGGTTTTCACTTGAAGAGCATACCATTAGGAAAAGCAGCATCCATTGACTTCCCTGTCTGCTGCAGCTAAGAACAAAGGGTCCAAAGGAGAGATATGTAAGCTGGAAAAGAACAATCTGCTTCCCCTCAGGCTGACACCTTATTTCCATCAAATCATGGAGCTCTTGCCTAAAGTGATTCTGTAGGTAAAAAAAACTGAGAGCACAACATCCCTCCTAGGTCAACTCTTGCAGAGACAGTTCTTAAATCTCTGGAGGTGGGAAAAAAAACCCCAATCAAACAACAGAAAAAAAAAATCCCACACCAAAAAATCCCAAACTTAAGTACATAAAAGGGTCCTATGCAAGCCAAAATATCTGATGCACAAGACTGATCACAGCAGCCCGCAGACCCACACTTTTCTAATGGCAAAGTCTGAGAACACTGGTAGGGTATTTAGAATTTGCTTGCAATTAAACCCTACCTCAGTGACTAGCAACACAGCATACACCAGTTTGTGCCAGTAAGCCAGTTCCTATGCTTCCAGCTATGAGCAAGCAGCAACACATGAACTAAGATTCCTCTGTATTCACAAGGTGTTCAAGGTATTAAAAAGAGAGATTCATCACCCATGGAGATACTGACAAGTATCCAGTTAAACACCTGTTAGTGGTAACATTAGAAATTGGTGATGATTTCATGTCTTTCCAGTGTTAAGGTCATTCTCTTTTCTCAGTCTGACATTTCTTTATCTTACCATTTCTCT
Organism: Neopsephotus bourkii; assembly: GCF_033783945.1. Classification (NCBI taxonomy): domain Eukaryota; kingdom Metazoa; phylum Chordata; class Aves; order Psittaciformes; family Psittacidae; genus Neopsephotus; species Neopsephotus bourkii. The sequence goes on from NW_026902011.1 coordinate 30,135, forward strand.
TTAGTTAACTGCATAAATTTCAACAGATTGGAGGAGTGTTTTACCTTATGTAAGCATTTTGCACTGAAAGAACAAATGGAACAACTATGTGTAGCTTTCTTTCCCTTTTATGGGAAGGCATGCACTGGCCTTTCATTGCTGTTAAAAGAATTTCTGTTTTGCATTAACGAAATTAGGAAGGTCTGTTAAAAATAAACACAATAATTCTTTCCTTTCTTTTACCAGTTAAGTAGAACACTATCTTTTCTCAGGATCAAAGAGGGTAATATATAATGACAATATATTTATGCACTGTTGTATCTGAACACTTAATCTCTAGCTCTAGATGGAGTTCAAAGGTATAAATAACAACATATACTAGACACTCCTGAATTAAAACAAACAAAAAAGCACATCAGGTCTTAAAAGAACATGCTAACTTAAAGAGGTTTGAGATATTCCACTGCACGATTACTCAAACAAATTAGGAAGCTGTTTAAATTTGTACAAGGACCAACCCACAGAGGCCTTGTGATTTGAGTCATCTATTACAGGCACAGCAATGTATGAGAAGCAAATTTTGAGAATGAGGTCTACTTATAAAAATAAACTGTTAGGTTATCAGAGGAGATCCATGTCCCCTTGCTGAAGTCACATGCACATTGCATTTCTGTGACTTTAAAACCAGCCTTACAAATATATTGTAACGATTTCCATCAATTCAGGGAAACAGGATGCTAATAAATATGGCAGTTAATGTCACAACTAGCATCAAAACAGAAAGTTTAATTTGTTGGGGTTTTTTTATTTTATTTTAAAAGAGTATAAAAGATATAGAGATAGCAACATGTATCAATGTTTTAACAAAAGCATGACATAAAATACCTGTTACGTAAGGTATCTTGTGAGGCATTTGGGCTGTGCAACATGCTTACATTAACATTATCAAGAAAAACTGCAGTCTTTACTCTGCTGACACATAGTCTGTGAAGTCAATTAATGTGATACAAAGTGATAGCTGCACTTTACAACAAGAGGAAATTCAAAACACCATTGAAAAATTCATGACATGGGAAAAGTTTGTAACAGTTAAATGAAATTTGCACTGAACCGCTCCTCATGAGTGGAATTCTCTTTTCAGGAACACTTCAGCATAAAAAACAACATTCAGAGAATGTAATAGAAAATATTTAAATAACAAAATCTCTTAATTAATGTATAACTTGTCAGGAAAAAAAAAATTACAATTGGATTTGGAAGTCTGAATACTTTGCAAACAGCAAGACACAGAAGACAGATACCATCCCTGTCTAAGCACTTCCTTCATCCATCATGGCTAAATGATGCCAGTAATATGACAGCCAGTACCCAAAAATTAAATTAGCAGAGACATGGCATAAACATTCTGAAAGTCAAAGAAGAAAAATTCTGTCCAAAGAAGAAATTCTGTCCAAAGCAAACACAGCAATATGCTATTCTACAAGATATTATTGTTCCCGGATACAAAAGTGCCCTTTTTAACATCATGTAAGTGCAACTGATTCTCCAGACCCACAGATTTGACGTTAATAGCAATTACAGATCAAACTGAACCTCAGATTAAAGTTGCAGAGAAAGTATAACACTTAGTAGCTTTCTGAAGCAGTATTAGTATGTTTCCCCTGTTTCCTCAAAAATACCTTTGATCTCACCACAGAATGCTGAGCTGTACTAGCGCTTCTTACTCAATTCCTTACTCCTGATCTCAATAAAGATACTTCGCGCTTTCTTCAAACTTTACTGTATAAATTATAATTCAGTCAAGCTTCTACCTCCAAATTACTGGAAGTATTGACTTCACTTTTCACTCCTAAATTTCTTTCACATTTCATGTTCCTTCCCACATTTTTTGTTTTTGAGAATTTACCGGTTTCTATGAAGAAACTAAATATCTTGTCTGTGATGGGATGAAGTTACAGCAACTTCTATGGAGCTCAGTGTTATGTTACCATCAAAAAGTAAGATTTTAACATTACAGATACAGAAGTGCCCACAGGTATGGACTTTGGACACTGGATGTTGGGGGTTGGTGTGCACATACTCATGCATTCATGCTGGCTACATTTAGTAGGGCAGAGTATCTGCATATCTTCCTATTTAATAATGTGGAATATAAGAGAAATAGTTCTCTATGTGTTTAGACTTTAAGTGTGAAGGATTAAGCTCAGGAATTAATGCTCCGCATAGAAGTTGTGTACAGAGAGAGATCCTGTTTTCCATCCCACCTCAAAAACTGTATGGTCAGTCCTTTGCATGTGTGCTCCACTTCTCCTCACTGCAGCACTGCGAAACCAGAATTACACCCAATTCAATTCTCACCCTTTTACCGGTTTCGTGGTACAGCAGCAATGCAAGCCTGAAGACAGGGACAAAAAGATATCACACCTGACTTAATATATTTACCTTACAGACTATCATTAGCTAAAAAGAATACATTGCACTGATACTCCATGTCTTCTTTTTTTCTCCCCACCGACAGCAAGTCCAATTCAAGGATTTGGCACTAATCTCTTCAATTAAAGAGCAGATGACAAATGGCTAAAATCAGACTTGTTGATTCTTTCCTCCATAGACTTTGCCAAAAAATTCACTTAAAAGAGATGTGTTTTAAGAGATAAACAGCTTTAGCATTAGGTGCTGGATGACAGAGCACCATGTCCAAAATAGAAATAGCACTGTGGCTCAGCATACCCTCCTTCAGAAGACACAGAAAAGCCTTTCTTCTCACAGACCATAAAGCAGCACAAGCTATGAGCACCAGAGATTGAGTGGAAAACCCATCTCTCTGTGACTGGAAACACCTATTTTCAACTGACATTTGGTTCCCTTGATTTTCACTTTCTGTCCTCCCAGTACAACTATCAAATCTATGTAGGTGTTTTTAGAATGGTTTAGCAGGAAAAAGACCTACTTACTAAAGCTCAGTGGGTTTGAGCTATTTTAAACTCTATGCATGTTGATTTGTGTTAATTAAATGCCCTCAGAAACATTTGCAATTATGTAAAGCTGGGCCCCTGAAATCAGTATCTCTCTAGCAATAGTAACTAAAAATTTTAGACAAAGAATGTAAGTATGGGGAAAGGAGGAAGATTTCAAGACTCAGTTAAATTTTCAATATTATTTAGATTCTTGACAGAACCAGGAACCAAATAGCACACTTTTGTATTCAAGAAATAGTGTCTTTCATATTATAATTCTATTTCCCACTTTTCTCTTTTTTTTCTTTTTTTTTTTTTTTTTGGTTGGTTGTTTTTTGTTTGCTTGTTTATTTGGGGTTGGTTTTTGTTGTTGCTGTTGGTTTGGGTTTTTTTTGTTCAGGGTTTTTCACTTCATGGCCTTGGCCCTTGACCCACCAATCTTTTCAAATAAAGTTCCATGATTTCCAGCAAATTATTCCTAACTTCAGTGTGTCAGACCAGAATCTTATTCAAAATAGTACTCTGTTTATGCACAGTGCTAGAATGGGGCTTTCAGGTACCCAAGTATTCTGTAAAGATGCAGAATGTGCAAGAAAAGTCCCTTGCCCTGCCTCCTACCTGTCTTGCACACTTTTGGTTATTCTTCTTATTACAGCAGTGGTTTCTAACTCCCAGTGCATACAATATGCTTTTCTGTCTATCACCTACCAATCTATCACAAAAATCAGCTACTTTCTAAACAGTCAGAAATGTGCTAAGCAGTCGTCAAAACAAATACAATGGAGTGTTACTCTTGAAAAAAAAATAATAAAATAAATACCATGCATATTTGAATTAGAAAGCATGCTGCCCCTTAGCTTCTCTGGACCGTCACAGAAAAACAGCCTATTGTGAGGGCTAAATCTTTTTAACTTGAAGATGAATGATCTTTCAGCTATAGCTGTGTACAGTGTCAGTGACATCCCGTCACTTGTTCTGTTTACCGCAGCTCTGGATTCTGCTGGGATCTCTCTCTAGGGGACAGAGCCTGGCCTCTCTTTTCTGTTAAAAATGACAATCAGTTGAATTGAAATGTTTTCCTAAGAACTTGTGCTGCTATGAACGTACCTGTTAATGACATACTTATTACTATCCAGCCTTGAAAAAAAAACATAAAACCATGTTGAATTATGGCTATATAGATGAACAGATCTATTTCAGATTTTGTAGAAAAGTTTGCAAAGATTTGTTTATCATATTTCTTTTAGTTTCAAAGGCAGAACTAAAAGCTCTTCATAATTCATAGAATCATAGAATATCCCAAGTTGGAAGAGACCATCAGGATTATCAAGTTTAATTCGCTGCTCCTCACAGGATTACCCAAAACTAAACCGTATGACTAATAGCGTCGTCCAGACACTCGCTGAATTCTGACAGACTTGGTGCTGTGAGCAATTCCCTGGGGAGCCTGCTCTAGTGACCGACCACCCTCTCAGTGAACAACCTTTTCCCAATGTCCAGTATGAACTTCCTCTAATGCAGCCTCATTTCATTTCCTTGTGTCCTATTGCTGGTCACAACAGAGAGGGGATGAGCCCCTCCGCTGCCCTCCTTGGGGAAGTTTAGACTGCCATGAGGTCACCCCTCAGCCTTCTCCCCTCCAAGCTGAACAAGCCAGGTGATCTCAGCTGCTCTTTGGAAGTCTTGCCCTCAAGGCCTTCAATTTTTTCCTTTAAATCAAAGCAAATATCAAGCATTAAAAGTACTTAATTTCTTTAACAGTTTTTGTCAGAAAGGCAAAAGCTACAGCATACAATAGGGGCACAAGGAAAGTCTAAGTCTGCCCTTTTTTAGAGGTATACATTCACCTAAAAGGACAGTATTTCTAGATACTTATGAAAGACACCAGCCAGGCCAGCCTTATTCAGTAAAGTCTACAGCCCTGTCACCTCAGGAATTTTATTGCACATCTCAGCAATTTCTAGGAGAAGCTCTTCTTGTCCTAGAGGTGAGTGGGAAATATAACACACAGCAACCCTTTGCATCACCTGAGCTTGACACCAGTTATGCCTGTTGGGAGATACACTACAGGCACACGAGTACATGCACACAAAGCAGAGACACCATCCCCAGGCTGGTTCAGTGGGATTTCAGAGATAGTCATCAACATCATGCTGTGGTCAGATTTAGGCATTTAACACTGAGAACTTTGCGCAAGGTCTCCTTAGTCCATTAACCTGCTTGCAGAAAGAGAGGGTCTGAGTTTTTTCTCTGTGCATGCAAGTGACAGAAAGTGGAAGTACACAAGCAACTGAGCTACATGAAAGTGGTATTTTAATAACACAGGCTAAGTGAAAACTGGTAAGGCTGGGCTGCCAGGTTGGATAGCCACATTCAGTGTTTATACCTTTCTTCCAGTTTCTTCTGCCTTGGCTTATTTTCTTTTTCTAACATACATGCCCTCTTCCTAAAGGATCCATGTAGTCACTTTGGAAACATTAAATCCAAATCCGTACTTTAAAGAAGGTTACATGTTCTCACAATGCAATGAATCTGTGAGATATTTTCATGCATCTGAAGATGTTCTCACCTTACAACAGCTGGAGTGCAATCTATTGTATCACCATTTAAGCTTTCAAATTGGATAGAACATCTGAGATGATTACTCCAGCTGTAACTTCTCTATTGTACTACAGAGTTGCTGCCTCAGCTCAAAACAATGCTATGAAATAGTGCTGGGTTTTTCCTGCTATCTGCCATAAGCTTAGTACTTTTTAAACAGAATCCCTTGTCTCTCAATTATCCAAAAGCTTAATTTGTATAATCACTTCTGATTAATGGAAGCAAAGAGTAGATTCTGCTCTTACAGACTGTTCTGCTCTTACAGACTGATGTTAATTCAATATCAGTAATTATTATCTGGTTGGGAGAAAAGCAGCTAGATTTTAATCACTACTTAATATGGCTACTAACTAGGTTGCTTTCTCCACAACATCACCAAACAGCATCAATTTAAGCCCTGAAAAACTGAAATGTGCAAAGAATTAAAATTAATATCTAAATAGCTTGTAAGGTAAGTAATTAAGCACTTAAGTTAACAATGGAGCATACATGTAATTAAGCAGGGCTAGAAAGATTTAAACAGTTATTTCACATCTTGTTTAGCATCCTTGCTTATTTTCCAGTGCAAAATGCAAAGAGAAATAATCTCAGAAGCAGACAGGATGAACTGTCTGGTGCGTAGCAGTGGACAGCATGTTGTAAGGTAGAACAGAATATGGCAGTTCATAAACAATCATACGTTAGAAGGCCAATTTACCCTAGAAGTTGTAAGGCACTCAAAAGAACCAATCTGTACCTGACTGGTTGGCTCAAAAGGAAATGACAAATTACAAAGTACTTATACAACATCACACTTAAAATGCTGAAATTTACCACAACACTACACTAGTCCCACAAACATGGATACATGTGCCCCTATTCCTAAATGCAACATGGCAATGTCATGATGTCGTGGTTTAACCCCAGCCAGCCAGCTTTCACTCATTCTATCTAATATCCTACCAGCAGGAAAGGACTATCAAATATCCTCCCAGCAGGGAAAGGAGAAAGAGCAGAGAGAAAACAGGAAAAAGGAAAAAGAAAATTAATTAAATATGCAAGTAAAGATCTCATTACTTTCCCCTCTTTGGAAGCTACAAAGTTGAGGAGAAAAGGCAGCAAGAAGGTGAGTTCACCTGCTTATTCCTGTCTTCATTAAAAGAAAGCATTTTTATATTTATTGTTCCATTTTAGCACACTGAAACCAATCTCTTCTCTTTTTCTTAATATAAACATAAACTAGTGCTACCAGAACAGGCATTACTCTCTATCTTCACCACTGCAACACTGAGCAGAACTTGAATACCCAATCTGATACAAAAGCTGCATGGCATTTGACAGCAAGAATAAAATCTCAAATAAGTTGTACAAAATGGTAAGGAAAAAGCAAGCAAACAAACAAATGGAATCAATAGGAAGTCTGAAAGTTTTCTCAAGCAATGGTTTCTGCCACCATGGACAATTTGGTGAAGGGACACATTTGAATTATTTTATGTTGGGGCAGATAGAGAACACAGAAATGGCATATAAACTGTTTCCATGACAAGCAGGGTATATACTTTAACTTGCTCTATTTCCAAGAAACAATACCTCAACATTTTCAGTCAAGCAGACTTCACAGTCTTCATACTTGCCTAAACTAAACTAAAATTATTTCTTTAGATCAGTTTGTTAACTCTATCAACTGTAATTTGTGTTTTATTTACAGTCTGGAAATAAACTGTCTTTTCAGAATATAAGATTACAACTGGCCCAATTCTCATATGGGGGGTGGAGGTGCTAAATTGATGGCTGGTTTGGTTTGGTTGTTTGTTTTTTAAATGAAGGCTTAACCCTATGATATTGAGACACGCTTATACCAACAACTACTGCACAAACTTCACAAAACAGATCAGCCAAAAGACTTCAGACCCAGCCTTAGAAATCCCTCTTCGACTGAGCAAAAGTTGCCAGCTGAAAACTCCGCATTGATTTTGAGAGGTGAACAAAGATTTGCTAAGATTAGATCACTTAACTCATTTTTACATGTGATCTAAAACAGGATATGAGTCCATGTCTCTGGAGATGAATGACTAGAACTTCAGTCTGCACCACTTTCTCATCCCTGGAATGAAACCCTTAATGCACAGTTATGCCACCCTTCCAAACATTAAATGAAGTCATTGCTTTTGCTTATTTCTCTTAAGACTGCCAATGCTGAAGTTCTAGTGTGCATCAAATTCTCAAGGGAGTAAACAAATTCCACATAATTGCATGGAACTGTTTTTATATGAGTTCATGTAGCTAGTCTCTCAGAATATGCAGAAAGCAAAGAATTGTACAAACCCCTCCCACACCTCTTCCTCTCATATACAAAACAACTTTATGTAAAAAATAGACAAGATGCGCCATTTTAAAGCTAGCTGCAGCAACTGCATAGTTGATCTATCATTAGCCTCTACAGTTCCATCATATCACAATGAGATAAATGCACACATTTCCCTCAGGGGTGGTGGAGAGGAAGTATATAGTCTCATAGATTCAAATCTCTGAAACATACAATACACAGGTAGCTCACATAAAGCCACTTGCTCTCCTAAATAATGTGAATGCTCAGGATACAATCTCTCTATGTATGTGGACTGCATACAAGAATTGACAAAAAATACTAGTATACTTTTCCAGCAAGTTAACCTGTCACTGTACTCCATCTGCAATCCAGCCAGCCCTGCAAATAACTTTGAGTGTTAAAACCTTTGTTAAGTAAAAGAAAAGCTGCTGAATCAGTCAACTGATCACTCTCCAGTTGTCTATATTTAGAACAGACTGTTCCTCCAAGTATTTAAAAGTTTACCATTTACTGCTGCTTCACAAAGAGTCAAATATATTTTAAGTGGAGCAATTCTGATCGGCCTTCTTAGTCATCAGCGCGCTTCCCAAATCTTCGTTCATGAAGTCAAGCCACGATGATGGAGCAATTCTGCTTCTCGTTTAGAAAAGCAAACTGAAAAGTAAAGTTCCTTTCTTTCCTCCTATCCCACTGGCTGCAGAACAGCATACAAAATTCACCAAGCAGACATGCCTTTCTCTTGTCAGCACACTAGTTAGACTCTATGACTCCACTTATTTCCAAGAGTTATAAAAACATGGTAGCATCTGAAGAAACAATTCAGACAGTCCTTCCTCCCTCCCAACTCATCTTTGCTCAGGACTCTTTAATCACTGTTGTATAAGAGCAAGAAAGTATAATAATTCTTATGCTCTGTATCACAATGTAGCACAGTAAGATTAACCATTAGGGAAAAGGTCACTTAACCAAAGGCTGGTTCCGCAGCTAACTTGGTTAGTTAGTGTCAGGCATTGCATACAGAGCCAGTTCCACACAGAAAACTAGATGAGAATCAAACCCTTGTGAATTTTAAAAAACCCCATAAACTCAATTACTGCTATCAAAATACAGCAAAATCAAGATTTCACAAATTGTAAAAACACATGAATCATGTCAGGTATACTGCAAAATCTCACTGTGCTCTAGACAGAGGCTGACGTAAGGAGACTTAAGACTAATAAATTGAGGCTAGAGGGTAATGTACAAAAGAAGGTTATGTCTGTGCAAGACAGAACTGGGCCAATGCCCAGGTCTATTAGATCTATTACACATTATTCAATTATTGTCAAATGATACAGTACAAGGAAAGAGAACGATCTGACATCATCCAGACGTCATTGTTTTCTGAAATGTTCCTAACCTTTTCATTGTCCATCCACTGTCCTTTCTGTGCTGCAGTATATTTGCATCTCATTAGAACAAGTGATATAATTAATTGCTAAGGACCTTTCTAACTGTTGCTGGCACCTGGAGCTCTTCTTTGGAGAAAAGGAATTTAACAGGAATGTCATTTAAGTAATTTAAACTCTAAGCCTGACCTCCTTCAGGACAGGCTGGTGAGAGGAACTGCAGTGCTCCTCCAGTCCTGCCCTTTTCACAGTAAAATCCCACATCTTTCCCCTTTCTCTGGCATAATCTTACCAGGCACTCCAGCTCACCATGGCTAAAGCTAAGCTTTTACTCCCTGTCTTTTTACTGCACCTCTCTCTCACAGGGACATATATAACAGAGACAGAGGCCTTAACAAAACTATCCCATCCATCACTCCAGCCCGTAACCTTGGCATCGTGTTCAGTTTAGACACACACATAGTGCCTATTGCAAAGTCCCACAGTTGTTTTATGTCCTCATCAACCTCTCCTACCTCCCTTGGAGCTAACACTCTGGCTATCATTACATGATGGTTTAATCACGTAAATGTTAGTTGGCTTCAACAGAGGTAACCTGGCAGCTTCCAGAACTATGCTGTGGGAAACTTTCCCCTTGTCTATTGCTCTGACCCTGCCATATTGGCTCTGCCCATATAGGCTTCTCTCTCCTGGCAATCCTTGCTCCAACACATCAGCAGAATCCTTAAACTACACTCTGAAATCTTTCAAAACCTTCCTCTGCTTCACCTATCATCTCCTGTTCAATAACTTCTATCTCCAGCCAGCCAATAGTAAGGAATGGAAAGAGTAATCAGGTCTTCTCATTACCTCCTACATTGTCCCTATTCTTAAAAAGATGTTTCCAAGCCTCCCCATCCTCCTTTTTCAAAGCTGCCCTTTGCCAGAATGCTAACAGATAGGTTAGGAAACATATACATTACCACACCTACTTATTACCACCCTACTACTACTTTGGAATCGTCTGCTTCCTCCTATATATGTCTTTGAACTTACTTTACAGACTCTCTAAGACAGTGATTAAATAGATTTTTATTTTATGAAGTATTCGCATAGCACCTAGCACAACAGGATCCTGGTCAATACTACAGTACCACATTAAAATAATGGTATGGTAGTGTGATACTCTAGTAAATACCCTAATATATTACACTGAAATGCCTTTAGAATTTATTTCTGTGTAGAACAATGAAAAAGTATCGCAGCTACACATGCAATGATGCAACATCCAAAATGTCATTGAGGCTACAACATGGCTTAATTTTGATTAATCTGATGTACTTCACCTCCACTGATGGAAAATTCACCAATGCTTTATTATTCCATTTCCACCTTTTTTTTTTGTGTGTGTGTGTGTGTGTGTGTGTGAAAAAAGAGAAAATATTACTGCACTGAAGGCTGATGAAAAGCAAAGCCTGTATGCCATATTTTAAAAAATCTTATTTCTGTCCTCCAAACCTAAGAAAATCCATGGGAAAAAGGCATTTTAAATCTCAGCTTCTGCTACGTGTTTGTAGTCTGTATGGTTTTAGTGAAACTGTAAAAGTCTATTAAATCACACAGTATATTTTCCTTACAGCTGTAGGTTGTTTTTTAGTGTAGTCTTACACATGTTCATCCCATTCAGGTTTCATTTTGTTTGCCTTTATGAAAGGGCTTCCTGTCTTTCCTCTCCTAGCTATAAAACCTAATTTTCAGGAAATATCCTCTTGTTATTAAGCCTGTGCTGACCATTTTGCACTGTCTTTTTTATACCTATGTACGTGAATGAACAATTCCTTCTTTGCATTGGTTTTAGTACCCCAAAGATCCAGACTGTTCACCTGTCTCAGATCAGCAGTAACTGAATCAAGTTTTACATTTAGCAAATTTTATTTCATTGGAATTGAATTCTTTAAATCACTTTGTTATGATCCTCTGAATTCTTCTTCTCTTTAAGAAATATTTTTGCCTATATGGTACACAAAACAGGAGGAAGCATTCCACCTGAAACTGCATAATGACGATGAAAAACAGACAAAGTCTACAAGACACCAGGACATAACCCTCACTGATAAAGATGTGTATAAACATACAAGGGTCTATTAATCCTTATATCCCTTACGGGATATGAAGGCTGCATCCCAAAATTACTTAGATGACCGTATAAGCATGTCTTATTCGCATTACAGTGACACTCCCATCTCCATCTTTCTGCTTTCATACGCTCATATTTTTCTCCTCATACTGAATCTATATTTGGAAATACTCTTCCGAAGAATCTGCAAAAATATTTTTCTAATAATTTCTCTCATCTCTGTAAGCCCTTTAATATTACTGAATCTGCTCAGCATGGCTCACAACTAGTCTTTGTTTAAATATTTATCTCAGAATTATGTTATTGCAATGTTTATTATTTTTTCCACATTACTCATGAACCCTGACTCTGAAGTTCCTGCTGCAGAGTACATGGTTTCTTCTGACTGATTTAAGGAAAAAAAGGTTAATCAGCTGTAATGCTGTGATTATGCAACATTTTTATGTGTATGTACAACCTATCCATGCGAGTTTTCCAACAGAAGTCAATATCATTATTCATACTCTTAAATCTGTACAAACTCAAAGTGCCCTGCTAAATGGAGTCAAGTCCCCTGTGTGCTGCTGGATTAATGCAGAGACAACCTGATTCTTTGTCTTACTGCTTGAAAGCTTTTTTACCTCTCTGCTTAGATAAGCGCAGCAATTTCTTGGAAAAAAACTTCTGCTTCACATCTGTAATGTCTTTCACTTCCCATAAAACCACCCCTTTATTCCGGCTAAATCAAATATTATTTTCAAAGTAACCATTGTCTGTCACTGATAACAAAACTCCAGCTAGACAAATAAAAAGGCAATATGAATAAACATGTAAGTGACTCAGCTTGTTTTATAAACTGTGATCACATAAATCTGCTCAAGTCATGCCATCATCAGTAACTGTTCTTTGAGCTTCTTTGCCTCAAAAATAAACACAACATTCATTTTTCATCTATCAAAGCAATGTCTTGGAAGCCTTTTTTTCCTATTCTCAAGGGCTTCTCCCCGGCCACGGGCCTGGCCCTCACTTTGGAAAATGTCCAGTCACACAGTCCAATTTTTTTTCTGGACATGTCTGTCTGGGGCCATAACTCCCCATTTGTGTGTAATTCTGTCAGGGGCAACATTGGTCCAGCATTAGAGAGTCTTTTCTTACAGCAACAAGGGATTAAATGAACTTGAAGTTTTAGGAGATTTGGGGATTTTTCCAAATGCTGTCAACTGCTGAAGATGACACAGCATTTAGAAAGATTACTTTCCCAGCTAATCTGCTGTTCTCTGCAGAGGGAGGACCATGTTGCTAGTTTGAAGCAGTTTGCTGCAGTGTATTGATATCTCAGTATCATCAGCACATTAAGACTTTTCCAGGGCTCATTCTGCCCTCTTTGACTTCCCTGAAGACAGCATATGAAGCATTAGGCTCTCCATTAAGCACAGACCTAAGGCCAGGGAAAAAGTACTGGCTGGCAGCCACTGTCTCAGCATGTCTCGGGAGGAATTCTGTCAGTTTTGGTTTTTTTTAATTCTTACAGCTTTTTTCTTGACAGACTCCCTTGACTTAACTTCTCACAGCCATTCAGCTTCACTGCAAACAGGCTAAAGCAAATGAAATTACTTGAAAAACACCAAACTTAACTACCTCTTGCAGCACACAGTATCTCACATCAGAGAATCACTAAATACGTCATTTCTGAATTTTTACTTCTGTTTAATTGCCTTTAACATTCTGATAATCGTCCTGAAGTTATACCACTGAAGCCTTAAACTTTTATTTTTCTAATTAAATTATGCAAAATCATGTACTGACTGATCATTCTTCTCCCACTTGAGAAATTAGCTGTGCCTGAAAGAGTCTAACCTAGAGAAAGACAGAATGAATTACCACCAAACATGTCAGTAAAAGTATATTGGGAATGAAACAGCAAGGTTTTGTGAAGTGTGTGATTTTCGTACAGTGTCTTTTAAAGTTCTTTAATTCAACAAGCATGCAGAGAAGGATAAGCTAGTCAATGCATTGTACTTGGGTTTCCAGAAATATTATTGAAAAGTTTTCAAAGTCTAGTCAAGAAACTAAATCATAAAAGAAAAGGGGGCTCTAATCCTCTCACAGCATAATAAAAAACTAAAAGCTAGAAAACAAATGGTTAGTTTTCACAATGAAGAAAAAGTATCTGTGAAGGATTCTCCACAAGGATATGTGCTAGGATATGTACTGTTCTCCATATCCATAAATAATAAATGGTATTACTTCCAGTAGGACAGGCAGGCAAACAACGAAGTGGCAAAAACTGCAGAGAATGACAGATAATTCAGGAGAGTCAAATTAAAACTGGCTGCAAGGGCTGTAGAAAGGACTCATGACTCTGCAGGACTAGGTAATAAAATAGTAAATGAAATGAGAACTGAGAGTGCAGACTAGGGAAAATGTGAGGAAACAACCCCACATCCATTTTTTTAACTATGTTTAGGTATGATTCACAGCCAAACAGGATTTAACGTTAGTATTACCAAGCAGAAAACCCCATTATGTATTCATTTTAAATGATACACTGAAAGCACCAGAAAAATGCTTTCTGACAGTAAAACAGAATAAGTAAGAATAGAATAAGTAAGTAGGATATCAAGCACTCTTAAGAAAGTGAAAAAAAAATACGTTGCTATACTACCATCAAAGTCTTTTACATACTAATGCCTTAAATACAGCAGGCAGTCCACAACTTTTAAAGGGTTAATGAAATTATAAAACATTCAGAGAGATGCCACAACGATAAACAGAGTGAGCAAACAGTTTTCACGTAAGAAGTGGTGATAGAGAAACTCAGCTTGAAAATCTCTGGGAGAAGAGGGATATGGTAATGCTTAACTAAACACCTTGGGAAAATGAACAACAAATACTCATTTGAGGCATAAGAACCATGGAACACCCATTAAAATTGTCAGGCAGATGGCTTAAAGTAAACAGAAAGGGATATTGCAGCACTCACACAAATTGCATGATACAATTGTAAAACTCTGGCTTGAGCTGTGGCTATCACAGTAGTTCAGATACACATTTTGATCTAAGCTTTCAACACCTTATCAGCAGACCTGTATATTCTACTGCTTACTACTCCCTTAGCCAAGGCAGAACACTGGTTTAGAAGGACCTTTGGTCACACCTAGCCTCAACTATTCTCACATTATTACTAGACTTCGGAAAAGCTGGGGAAAAGCCTACAGGACTGAACTGTAAATGCCCTAAAATGTCAGTATCGCATCTCTTACATTCTGCCATGTTTTGCCTTCTAACATTTTTTCCCCTTGGTTTTGCACCGATTATACATAAGAATTTTAAAAATCAGCACTGAAAAAATATCACTGAGAATGTTCCATGTCTACATGGCAAGTTACAAAAGCAAAATCCTATCTTCTTAAAGAAAGAATAGCCTGATGGAGACTTTATTATCAATAGATAATACGCCAAGAATTTTTCTCTCTAACAGTCAATGAAAATACACAACACAAAAGTCTTAGAAAACAAAAATGCACAAGTCCTTTGTGTGGTATACTCCAAGTATGTAGAAAAAAAACCCTTGATTAATGTTGTGGCTGGAGCCAGACCCAAACGAATGATGAAGCACTTGCAGTAATAGGTTCCCATACTCAGTCTGGAGCAACTGCTCTTTTGGAGCTATTGTTCATGAGTAAAGAAAATTTTCCTTTACTCAGAATGAGTAGCAATCATGTAGTCAGTGAATGTAATCTGTTTAACCTAAAAAGATTAGGTTTCACACCTATGGTGTGAAATACTATCACTGTAAGACTGGCATCATCAGGCCCCCAAGATACAACTGGAACGCTTTAGTGTCTTCCAGAGATACAGCTGCAGCAGCACAGCAATACACAGCAACCCATTAATACTAAGCCATTCACCCATTTACTCGGGCTGCTTCACCTTACGTCAGTGCAAACCAAACATAGCCCCTTGTTTGTCTTCAGCTCAGTCGATCTTTCTTCAGAAGAGAAAGATTCCCCATAAAAGTCTGAACCAAGCAAGAAGGAAAACGTATCAGCCTTCTGCATTGCCGAATGCAAACCTTCGATTACTCTGGATTACCTTTTCCAGGCTGCTGTGGTACAAAGTAAATTGACAAATTTAAGTCAACCTGTAAGATTCATAAATCTGTCCTAAACCGAACAGATGCTCAGATGCTTCTTCCCCAGCCATGCTCAGCTGACATGACCACACAACTAAACTCCCCCACTGTAATACTCCTGTAGAAGAAACCTTCTCCAAATAGTTGACTTTTTTTCTTCCACAGTTTAGAAGGTACAAAGCCCACATTTCTTATGAAAAAAATACACTGCAGGAATAAAAACGGATACTGTTAATTTGTTGTGCTCCCTGTTTCATCTAAATTAAAGAAATAATATTATGCTATCCATGGGCCTCTTCAGAGTATAGTTTTCCAGTCAAATCTGTTCTGATTATCAACAGCTATTCAGAAATATTAATGCACTATTTCCTTTTAGTAGTAAAATCCAGTTGTTCTTACTGCTTGCCATTTACTAATGATGCAGAAGGGACCACCATCGTAGCATAACTAATGTCTATTAAGTAAGACAAGCTCTGATGTACTTGAGTAGGAAGTCTGTCAAAACTAAATCTCCCATTCAAATATTGCGATATATGAAATGCTGATGTGAAAATGTATTAAGTATTTGTAACTGTGCTATGCAGTATCTTTTAATGGGGTTACCAAAGTTTAGACTATTTCCATGAACACATAAGAGGAACATCTTACAAATGCCTAAAAAATACAGAGTAAAACAATTTAGTTGTCATGTAGCCAAGATGACACACCTCATGTTTACACCTAATATTTACCAAAACAGTTAAATATTAAGGGAGCCACCAAGGAATTAATTTTCTCCTTTATTCTGCCAGTCCTCTAAAAAAACACCTTAATTCTACGATTTCCAACATATGTATGACATAAAAAAGGGATGGTGTAACAAACCATCCTTTACAAATCATTACACATAGAGAATGATGGTCATTGGAGAAAGACCATCTTGGTTTTATAAATGCTCATCCTCTACAAAGATTCCATAACAGGTCTATGGTACAGTAAAGGCCCTACGCTTCTAATCATCAACAATGAAGTCTACATTTAGTTAACTATAACAACACCCCAAAGGGTGGAGATGGGACCCTGCAAGCACACAGTTCCCAAGCGACCAAGAATACAGGGCAAAACTCGCAGTCACAGACTGTGGATATTTTTTTACTAGCCCTTCATTAGTCCTTTAATTGAACACAGTTCTCAGAGCTGGGATAGCTAGCAGGACTGCAGGTAACAACTTTAAATCCGAGTTTTGCGAAGAAAATCAAGCCTCACAACTGGAAACAAGACAGCCTAAGACCACCCCAGTCTTAAAAACATCCTACCTTCACATTGTACATAAAGGGGGGAAGAAAGCACACACTGTTTGGGGCCATCTTATCAGTCACTGTAAACAAATGTACTGCAGTTTCAGGCACAACAGAGCTTGAACTAACAAGAGTCATTTGAGAACAGGACCTTTACATCTCTGTGATTCCTAACACAGTATTACCTAGGGCAGAAGCAACACAATTATGGGGCTGGTCCTTGATCAACTTTGCCTATTCCTCAGTTATTTTGAGTTTTGCTTACCAAAACTTACCCCTATTCCTCGTGACATTTAGACCACAGAAATTAGTTTCTCGGTGACTCTGACGTATGGTTTTCCACACTCAGCTACGCAACTTGAAGCATCTCAGTCTCTACACATGTGCCAATAATCCCCAAATGGCACGCTGCCGTTCGCGTGTGCCCGTGTCCTCCCCTCCCCGCCTGTCAAATACGGGTTTGTACATTTGTGAAGCGGGGCGTTATTCAGCAATCACTACAGGGCAGCAAGGCAAGAGAAAAAAGCGCACCCTCAAAGCACACCCCGGCCGACGCAGAGGTCGCAAGCCCCATCCCCTCCCCACCGCCCGCTCCACAGAGTTCCACCCGCAAGTCGGGCGAAGTTTGTCGCCCGCTGCCCGCCGTGACTCACCAGCTTGGCCTGGGCGCGCTGCAGGAACTCCTCCATGGTGGCGGAGACGGCGCCGCGCGCTTCGCTGTCCCCACAACGCCCGCCGCGCTGCCCCGCGCAGCCCGCAGCGGAGAGCGGACCCGCCGCCCGCCCCGCCTGGTCAGGTCCCGCCCCGCCCTGCTGGCCGCGGGCGGTGACGTCAGGCCGCGCCGCAAGGGCCGGCGCGGAGGGGTGCGGAGTGGGGAGTGCGAAGGGCCCTCCGGGGCGGCGGTGTTTGCAGAGCGTGAGGCCGGAGTGCGGGGGGCCCATACCCGTCTAAGGGTCTCAAAGCACCAGGCGCGGACGGGTGGCCGGCCTGCTGCGGGCGTTCGGACGGGGCTGTCTCAGTTGGCTTGCAAAGAGAGCTCGGGGGGCATCGGGGTCAGTGGCAGAAACGGTCTCAGCTCCGGGAACCCAGTCCTGGCCCCCACTTCGGACCCGGGAGCGTTTAAAACTACAGCCACATTTCGCACACATTCAACTGAACAGCTCTCAAAGGAGCCTACTAAGGCAGCATGCCCTTCACAGAGACGTGAAGGGAAATGCCGGAGAGCTGAAGGCCCTGTCCAGGACTGCAGAATTCAGGGGAAGATCATGCAGTGAGGGGTAGCATAGATCGGGAGATAAACTGCAAGGTTCATGGCTTCTCCGATGCTCTCGCACCACAACCATTCACCAGTGTGTTTCGTTTGCCCGCTATAAATAAGTAACCTGAATAGCACAGAGTTACTATTCCAATCAAGTTGTGCCTCACTGAGGAGTTGGTGATAACTAATTATTAATAAATTCAGTGCTATGAGATCTGGGATTTCTTTCTCTAGTGTCTTATTTTACAGCTCATTGAATTACTGAAAAAGCAAAGCTCTTGCTTCCTTATTAAACTTTTTCTTGTGTGTTGAATTCACTCTCATTTGATTTAATTCTTTCATGATACCTTGCAGATCCTGTTACTCAGTTCCCTGTCATGATGAATCTGTGCTGCCTAGTCATATGTTCCTGTTCCAAAGTGTTCTGGAGAATAGAAAAAAAAAAAAAATTAAAAAAAAAATCCTAATCTATCCCATAACAATTGAAAACTGAAAGGTACATCTTCATTAAAATATTTGAGTGGACTGAAGCACTGTGCAAAGAGCATGAAGCAAAGTATTGTAAATGACAGTGTTGTGCAGGAAAAACTGAACTCTGCTATGTTTACTGTAACATTTCTTCTTCTGAAAAACATCAGTGTGTTTTAGAACTTTGTCTGAATTTGATTTTTCCTGTTATTCTGTTGAAAGGTAGGTCTCTCGAAAGGTTGCATGTTTTGCACAGCATATACTTGTAACCTAAAATTGAAACTGAAGTATTGCAATACAGGAATTGCTGTGTAATCTGAGGTGCAGAGTTGAGGTCTACTGAAAATGTTTTGCCAAGTAAGAAATCAATATGCTCTTGCAAAAAATGGTGTAAGTATATACTTCCTCTCATCAAAATCTGCAAAATTGGTAACAAAACAAAGAGAATTCAGCTTGCTACAGCAGCTAAGCAGAAGTTTAGGAAATTTATGCTTTAAAGGGATCATTTTTGCTGCATGTATATTAAAAGGAAAAAAAAGAAAAGTCAGAAAGCAGACTGAACAGCAAATATTTGGAGAATAAAAAGCTGAATTTACTCACCAGGCAGTAAAATTGTGTTCTTATGCCTCATACCAATAAGAACACTTACTCCCATATACTGTAAATAAAATGTTTTGAGTAGTTTCGTCTTTGACATCCAATAGGTCTCTGTATGTGGTTATGGGCAGTCAGTAAATACATCCGTATGCTATAATACCTGAGTGGCCTTCCACTGCTCTTAGAAGAACCCCTTTGTGATCAACATGCTGGCAATCTACAGGTGGCCCCAGTACAGCTGTATTGAAAACAAAACACGACGTGCCACAGCTCCCTGAAAATACTCATGAAAGACATCTTTTGAAACTGTTTTTTGAACCACTTGTTTGCCTCCTTAATTACTGTATGAGTTAGATATTGTATAATTAAATGTTCACATACTATTACGCAAAATCATGAACAGAGAACTGGTCTTTGTATCTGTTTAATCTTTTATAGAATTCCTTGCCCTGATTCTCCTCTTTGCTATGCAGCCACTAAATTACTTCCCTTTTGCTGAAGCTTAAATCAGAGATGAATCAGGACCCAGATTACTTTTTATTCATTTTCCTGAAGTAACTAAACAAAAACAATTCACAGTCATTCAAGAAGATTTTCCTAAAGGGTGTTTCTCCTTTGTTGTAACAGAATTCCTTATGAAAACAGTGGGTATTTTCTATGTATACCAAAGTGAGAATTTACTCCATATCTCATTTGTGGAATTGAATTATTAAAAAAATAAACTTGTTGAGGAGTGCTGAATTTTCACTTGTTCATAAGCACTTTTGCAACACCTCTTATCACACTGAAGAGGTTGAGCCTGTGAGCTATGAGTTCTGCTTTGCACATTTTTGTGGGTTTTAAAACTTAAATACAAATAATGTACTTCTGAGAAAAAGTGTTGTTTGGAAGTGCATGTGTCTCTATGTGGCAAAGGACAAGTTATTTCTTTAATTTCAGCCACTATTAAAGCATTCAGGAATATATAATGATTTTTTTTTGCGTCATTTTTCTTTGTCCTACAAAGAAAAACCTACAGCTCTAGTGATTATGAAGAAAGAGAATGCCTTACACTGCAGGATCTTCTAAAACTCTCATCTTCACTTTGGCCAACCAAGGAACAGTAATTTGCATTATATACAAAGTATCCTAGTAAAACCTTGTAGAATCATGGAATCAACTAGGTTGTAAAAGATCTTTAAGATCATCAAGTACAGTCACTACCCCTAGGACTGCCAAATCCACCACTAAACCATGTCACTGAGGGCCTCATCTACATGGTTTTTGAGCACTTCCAGGAACGATGATTCCATCACTGCTCTGGGCAGCCTGTGCCAATACCTGACCACCCTCACTGTGAAGAATTTTTTCCTAATACCCAATCTAAACCTCCCCTGGCACAGCCTGAGGCTGTTACCTCTTGTTCTATCACTTGTTAATTGGAAGAAGAGACCAACCCCCACCCACTACAACCTCCTTTCTCACTGTGAGGCCAGTACCCCAAAGGCCTTCCTTCTGGAATATGTTGGGTAGAGGGGCAGGGGGCAGGGCTGCCCATGAGGGACCCTGTCATCCCCACTGAGCAAGGCACCTTGCCTGGGCTTCTTTGGGCCCTACTAGGTGCTTGCTGATGCTCCACACAGGTGACCCTTGTGCCCCCCATCCAAAGGGAGGGAGATTTCTAGACTCCCAGGGTGGTCCCCCAGGGTTCCTTCTCGTCATCTGTAGCACTGCACACAGCCACTTGTAAGGGTTCCCCTGGGTCCTGGCGTCTCAGTTCTTGTTTGCTGCCCGTGCATGTTCAAGGCACCAGTCGTGACCTGGCACACTCTGGCTCTCTTGCTCAGTGCAAGCTCATAGTGGGAGTGAGTTCTGCTCTTCACTTGGCTCCATTTCTCATGGGGGTTCTTGCTTGGAAGGGCTCCAGCCTTGCTGCCCTGTCAGCAGCTACCACTTTCCAGCTCTCCCTGTGCACAACACAAGTACAGGGCAGCTGTGAGAGGATTTTTAATGATCACTGGCCAAGAAGTGCAGTAGCTGAGCAAGTTTTGGAACACAAAAGTATGTTTGTCATTGCTACATGTCATGCTTTGAAAAATAGTCACAGTACCACGCCGCCTTCTTGCACATCTGTGTGTGGTTGGCACCAATGCTCGTTCTTCACATTCTCACTCTGCAGGAGGCAGGGACTGCTTGGCCTATGTCGTGCTGTAAACTCAGTCAGCCACACAGCCACTCTCTCACTCCCCCCAGGTAACTGCCCCCAGTTCTACATGCTGGGCATGACGTGCTGTGGTATGGAATACCTCTTTGGTCAGTTTGGGTCAGGTGTCCTGTCTCTGCTTCCTTCTGGTTTCCCCTCCTCCGTGGCAGAGCATGAGACTCAGAAAGTCCTTGGTCAGAGTAAACATTACTGAGCAGCAACTAAAAACATCGGTGTTATCAGTGCTGTTCCCAGGCTGAAAGTCAAAACCACAGCACTGCACCAGCTACTAAGAAGGGGAAAAAATGGCTGCTAGTGCTGAACCCAGACAGCCTATATTCCTGCTGCTGCTTTCTCTGGCTCTGAAGCTTTCCTTTGCCAGACTGCAAGGGATGTTTTTTTCAGGCTAACCTGATTTGTGTCCTTGAAAGTGGTTTTGGATCTGAAACCCCCTTGCAGGGAAATAACAGGGCATGGCATGGCATGGCATGGCATATCATGGAATGGAATGGAACCAAATGGAATGGAATAGAACAGAAGAGGCTAGGATAGGATACAATATGATGCGATAGACTGGGATGGGATGGAATAGGACAGGACAGGACAGGACAGGACAGGACAGGATAGGATAGGATAGGATAGGATGGGATGGGGGATGGGATGGAATGGGATGGGATGGGATGGGGTAGGATAGGATAGGGTAGGATATGGTAGGATAGGACAGGATGGGATAGGATGGGATGGGTAGGGTTGGGTAGGGTAGGGTAGGATGGGATGGGGTGGGATGGGATGGGATGGGATGGGATGGGATGGGATAGTTAGGACACGACAGGATAGGATGGGATAGGATAAGATAGGATAAGATACAATAGGATAAGACAGGATAGGATAGGATGCAATGCAATAGACTGGGATGGGATAGGCTAAGACAGGATAGGGTAGGATGGGATAGGATGGGATGGGACAGGCTAAGACAGGATAGGGTAGGATGGGATAGGATGGGATGGGATGGGCTAAGACAGGATATGGTAGGATGGGATGGGGTAGGATAGGATACAATACAATACGATACAATATGATACAATATGATGTGATACAATGGGATACCAATTTCCAAACTAAGACAAATGGTCCCAATGCTTCCTTCTTTTGCTTAGCCTGGGTGACACAGGCAGGAACCATTTTTATGTTCCTTCCATCTGCCAAATTCTAGCTTTCATTTCTCTTGACTGCCATCTGAGTTAGAAGAGATTGTGATGCCTCCTAAGAGCCCGTGCCTTCCTTGCATCCTGGCTACACTCACTGCTTGACGACTCCTTTCCTCCCTCAGGTGACCAACAAGTAGGTTGTCATACCCCAAGAGCATCAACTCTTACAAAAAAGCAGGCTTAACTGCTGTTCCCAGTCTATGAAATTAAACCCCACACATTCTCTAAGCTTTACCACTGCCTCCTAAATCTGGCCTGTGACTGTAATCAAAGCATACACAAAGACCTCTTTGCCCAGCTCCATGCTCATCTCCTCCTTACGTTAAAGGTCATGGCCCAGTTCTGGTTTGCATCAAGACCTCATTATGGTGCTGAAGGGATCTTGGAGTGTCAGTGGTGGTTAGAAGGGGATACAAGAAAGTTATGTTTCACCTGTGATAGCACCTTTCTTGTGAGGCATACTGCAGGGACACATTCCATTTTTCCAGGCAAGTATTTCCTTGGCGCTGGCTGTCAGCATGTTCGGATGCCTTGTGCAGGACCTACCAACCTCTACAGCTTTCCCCCTGAAGGTAACAGAAATATCCCAAATACAAGGTGAAAGTTTATATTCTCATACTATGTGATACCAAACAACGCAGGCTTTTGTTATCTTCCATAGTTTCCATGGTTTGTATTCGTTTTGTTTATTCTCCAGGCATACAGTTGAGATTAATTTTATTCCATATAATGGAGGAGCAAAACCAGGTATTGCCTATGTCTCAGAAAAGCTCAGATCTGAACTCTGTAGCTCATCTTTACAGTGTAGCAAAGAATCAGGAGAGCAGGGTTTAGCACTTCCATCATAAATAAAGTTTATGACAAACACTTCAGTAAGGCTGAGGTTCCCATTACAAGAGCTGCTACCCTAATACAGTAAGAATAGTTTCTGCCCCATGAGATTAAAATGTTACATAATCATTTCAATAAAAGAAGTGAAGGGTGGGGAACACAAACAAACAAAACGAAAAACCAAAACACAACAGTACAGAGATGTTAGATAGTATAAGAGGATATTCTTAAATAATATCCTCTTAAATTATCTATTCATATATAATTTGATTGTATAATTTAATATATCCTCTTATATCAAATTCTTAAAGAATTTGAACGGAAAAATGTGATTTCAGAAATTACTGAAGGCATTATTCTCCAGACAGCCTCCCAAAGAAATAAGAAAGACCAAAACTGCATGTAGCAGCAGTAGACTGACAGGCGTTGGCATGGGCCCTCAAGCCATTTTATTTTCAGAGTCTTTGTATGATTTCCACATACACCCATGAAACCTACTACTTTTTTTTTTTTTACAGGTTTTACGAACAGGACATGGATGTAGAATCACCATTTTTCCAGTCTTCTGTGTCAAGCATCTTCACTTCCTATGGAGAACAATGAGTTACACTTGACAGTTTTACATGTTTCAATTACACCGACCAACTTTAAAGGTGGAGAGAAAGAAAACATTTCTAGTATCAGAAGACTCTTCTCCAAACATGAAGACTGTGTGGCAGCAATGCATAGAAGCTCTACACTGTGAATGCCTTATGTCTTTGTTTATAGAAGGTGGGCACAAAAATAGTGTCAGTGAATTCAGTGTCCCTGTTTGACTGCTGTTTTGCCAAATGTAAACCAAGTACTAATAAGAAATTATGTTTTCCAAAGGATCACTGTTGGTTTTTTTATTACTTCATTCTCGTCCATAAAGATCAAAGTGAAAGCTTTGTAACAGTCCCTCATTCTCTTACAAAATATTAGGCATGGTTAAAATTAAATTGCTGTTGCTTTTTCCGAGGGGTAGAGAAAGAGAAAGGAGATGCCATGCCTGGCGATGAGATAACTCCTAAAAGTCTAATACAAATATTTGTTGAGGTTTTCAAAGACTTAATTAATTAATCTCATTTTAGCTGTGAATAACACATCATTCTTGTGTTGCAGTAATTTTATGTTCTATTCCTCCATTCAAAACCGAGTAAGGTACCAGAGCACACATTTCTGAGCCAAGGGTGGCTACTAATTCAAAGCCAAAAAAACACTGAATCAATACTAAAAGTCCTTGGAGGTATCCCAAACAATGGCTGATTGAATGGCTTTGTGGGAAAGTACAGACAGGCATAGACAAAAGAACAGCAGGTTTAGTCCCCTCCCAAGCTCCAACTTGTACCAAAGAAACCATAAAATAAAGAGTGTGAGAAACCAGATTCATCATTCATCTTCCATTAGCACTAGGTTCATGGAAATTGAGTTACCAGATTGTTTGTCAGATTTTAGTACAACTGAGTATTAAGGTTATTGTAGAAGTCAACCTGCTGTGCTGCCTCTTTCTTACGCCACCTACACAAGAACTTAGGCAAATTATGTGCTTCATACAGATACATCCCTAACTGTTCAAATGATAAGCCTACTACCAGACAGAGTATTTTACTTAATTTACACAGTCTGAATAAAGACTACTTATATTAAACTAGTCCCAGGTGAGAGAAGTAATTCTAATAGATGTGCTCAGCTTAGCTAGTTAAAGCTATTACTAAACATCCTGTCCCCCTACAATTCACTCGAAGGTTAACTGAAGGAAATTTATTCCCATTAAACTGCCTTGCACTAGTGCCATTTAAAATAAGCAGAAATATTTTTTCCAAGGGACTGTAAACCCTACAAAAATAGGGGGAAAGCATTTAAGCCGTTTGACTTATTAACAATATTTTCTTCTCATGCGCATGGGTCAAAGTCCTTGAAGACAGCTCTTATTTCTCAGCAAGATCTAGTCTCATGCCTTTGACATAAGGTTTTATGCTGCAGAGAGCACAAGGTATTTTCAAGTTAATTGTAAGAAAATTAAACTGTAAAACTTCTGCTGCTTTATAGATTACCATTAGCCAATTGCATAAGGTAAGTTTACTATTATTTGAGTTGTTTAACAAAAATATTCAAGGCAACATTCTTACAAATGTTGGTTTGAATACAGATAAAAGGGAAATAAAAAGATTCCTCAAATTTCAAGTTAGAGAATATAAAGTTAACAGCATATTGTCTCGGTGACAATAACCTGAAACATACTACACTACAATTGATACATTACCTCAATTTGTACTTGAAATCCAAAACGTAATAGATGTATTTCCCATTTTGCAAGCTGACCGAGATATGCAGCTGTTCATCATAGATCAGCTAGAAGTAATTTTTAAGTTAGTAAGTACTTAATTAGTAGAATATAATAATTTTGTCAAGTCTTCTCATTCCACAGACAAGTTATCATAGCTGAGTCAAATTAATTTCCTAAAAAGAATACTGTAAAGCTGGTACAATTCTTATGTTGAACTTGGAAATTTGTACTCTACAAATTTATAGGAACTCTGCCTTCAGGACAATACTGAATGTTTAGTAAACATGTTGAGGCTAAAATTAAGGTTTCTGCAATGGTATGAGGAAGATGAAGAGTTTCTTTATTTGAAAATAGAAGAGCATTTGCTGTGTAGGCCCCAAATACCAGTTACAATATTTAGTATAGTTAACATAATACAATAAAGACCATTCTATTGGTGAAATTCTTATGTTCTAATGGGAAGAAGATGTTTGAGTAGAATTTACCTCTGACTTTTTTTTTAAAGTCTTTTTAAAATAAATCTGTTTCTTTTGATGAAGCCTATAAATATGACAATAGAGCTATAAAAGCCATAGTGATCTGAAAATGCAAGTGAGGGGAATTCAGGCATAAGTAATCTTGTTTTAGGCAAAAAAAAAGATTATGCCAGGAAAATTACATAGAACTTGCAACACACAGTCCTTCCTTTAAGTCTGAACGAAGCTTGCTGAGTCTCTATAACTCAAAAATTGTCTGATTTGTAACACTGCCTGATTTTGTATGGATAATATAATTTCACAGGCAAGGATTCTGGAATACTTACTCCCTGCTATTCTGTATTATGGTTAGTCTGTGTACAGCCTCACAGCAAATACCAAATAAACAATTGTTGGTATTTAGACAACTGTTACTGTGTGTGCATCATGACAAACCATAACCCATACAAAGCTAGGAAAGTGAAACTGAGTACAGTTTATCACTGATTAGAATAATGAATGAAATATTCAGCCTAATGTTTCCAAAAGCAACTAAAAGTGTCCATGTTGGCAAAGCAAAGGCTCTGGCAGATAAGCAGAGGACTG
This sequence comes from Neopsephotus bourkii, assembly GCF_033783945.1. Taxonomy (NCBI): domain Eukaryota; kingdom Metazoa; phylum Chordata; class Aves; order Psittaciformes; family Psittacidae; genus Neopsephotus; species Neopsephotus bourkii. The sequence goes on from NW_026902011.1 coordinate 56,788, forward strand.
GCCTGTTTACATCAACAGGCTGTAACAATCTACAATGGCACTAAGATAGCTCATTTAAAGGTGTAAATTGTATTATTCATAGTAGGAGTTAAAACTTACCATCTGCTCCTCTCTGCAGAACAAAGTAATGCACCGGAAGACTTTTTTCCTAAGACTGTGGCTGTTAACTCTTCTATTAACTCCTTCCTAAACCAATAAAGCACATTTCCACTTTATATAATGAAATAACAACTCAACTGATACATATATATTTGCTATAGCTCTGTCACTGATGGCTGACAAGACAACAAAAAATAACAAGCATGATATTTCTTCATGAGAGATTTGGGGATATAAGCATGATAATTCTTAATGAGAGTCTGTAATTTTCCCTATATCATAAGATATGAGAGATGAGAGTATGTTCTGGCAAAGGTGCAAGACAGCTTCCAGAAATTCTACAAATATTATGCATTAGGGATACCTCCTGTGAAAAAAGCGCTGGCAATATCGCGTAATACCATCAGTGAGCTTGACATCCCTGTTCCAGTAAGGGACTTCAGGTGTGATTCCAGTACTCCACAGCTACGATTTTGTTGACAAAGAAAGGCGAGAAAGCAAATTTTCCACATGCTTTCATAAAGTGTCTGTAAAACACTATCCAAAGAGAATCTTTGATAATAATATTTCATTTGTAGAATGATGTATATTTGATGGAATTAATGATCAAAGTCTTTTTTTATATATGATGGGGTTGGGGCAGAATTTTCTACCATCCTTACAGCTTTAAATGCCCAGTATTGAGTAAACATGGTTCTATGGAATGCAGCTGTGTCCATGCAGCTTCCTATTATTTTTGCATGAAAACCAAATGAAAAAAAAATAATGTTTGTAGTCTTTTCCTTCTGTTTTATATTTTTGGAGATTATAATAAAACGGTGAGATTAGTGACAAGGGTTTGCATTAATTTTTTGTTTCAGTAATAGTATATCTTGTCTTCAAGACAGGCTTGAAAACATACTGTAAAGGTAACAGTCTTGGCCATTAATGATCATTAGTGTCACCACTAAGATAAGATTCATGTTGGTGCTACGTATTGAAGCTATCATAATGTGGTATTATGTTCATAATTACAGTATTTATTCAAACTCCCCTACTTACCCACAGTACAAATACAGTGCAGGCAGCTGTCACAGAAGCTTCCCTGTGCAGCTCTTGAAATGACTTTTTCTTCCAACTAAGGACACTCCTATCCTCAAAGTGAAATAATAGAATAAATATGGATCTTTGCACTGCGAGGCAAACTCTGGTTTTGGATGCAGGAAGTTGTATTGGTAAGAGCTGCAGAAGCAGAGAAATAACTCAGAACTGTGGTAAATCAAAAAATGGTTTGTTCAAGCTTCTGTCTTCAAACAAGCAAATTATTATTAAAAGACAACTGTTAAAGCAAACAAACAAATCTTCATTAATCAGAATGTAAATCACCTACAGGAGAAACTGAGATTTCAAAATTATATAGAGCATTTTATTTATTCAGAACTACATCCGTTTAGGAGATGAAAAACAATAGTATCAGAGGGATTCGATACCATAAAGTCCTCCCCTGAGAGCTGAAATAAAAAGCTTACTTCACTATTATCTATGACAGCAGCAAAACAAATGAATGCAAACTACAGAACTGAGGCTATCATAAAGCCTATTGACACAAAAAATAAAGATTGAAAAATAAAATCAAATATGAATGTTTGATAATTTATTGTAAGAACATCTATTTTCAATATTTTTAAATATCTGCAGATTAATTTAGTGTCTACTGACTGTGTGCTTTTTGCTGAAGTATGAGCAATGTGTTCATTAAGTCAATATTACAATTTTCATTGTTAGGCAGAGACCAGTAAGACAGGTAAAAACATAGCATCCTGCCCTCCTCAGAAGCCACTTTTCCAAAACAAAAAATGAACTTTTTCAGCAACTTCAGCATAACATAGATTATCAGCATCATCTGCTCCTTTTGTTTTTAGGAAACACAGTTTAAACATTTTTGAACATATGCTTTTTTCTGAAGCAATCCCAAAGCAAAAGCCACAGTTGAAAAATACTAAGAATTTCTTGATAAATAATCTAAATGATTGCTTGTTTGAAAATATTAACACAAGGGGAAAATGATTTTTTTATATTATACTTCATTGTAGCACCTGAAGAGGAATTAAATCCTACCCCTGAATGGCAGTACTTCTTCAAGGGTGGCTTTGTCCCCCTTTTTTTAAAATAAAAGATGAAAGACTGCAAGCCAATGAAAAGACTCTCCTTCATACTTACCTTTATTTCTTCTTCAACCTTGTCCTGGGTTCAGCCGTAGCAGTCATTTTTCTCCTTCTTAGTACCTGGTGCAGTGCTGGTTTTTTTACTTTCAGCCTGGGAACAGCGCTGATAACACTGATGTTTTTAGTTGCTGCTCAGTAATGTTTAGTCTGACCAAGGACTTTGTGAGTCTCATGTTCTGCCAGGGAGGAGGGGAAGCTGGGAGGAAGCAGAAACAGGACACCTGACCCAAACTAACCAAAGAGGTATTCCATTCATGCCCAGGATGTAAACCGGGGTCAGTTACCCAGAAGGGTTAGATCACTGCTCTGGTCGGGCTGGGTATCTGTCAGTGGGTGATGCGTGGTTGTATTCTGTTCCCTTGTTATTTCCCTTACCATTACTATTATTGGTGGTAGCAGTAGTGATTTGTGTTATACCTTAGTTACTGGACTGTTCTTATCTCAGCCTGTGGGAGTTACATTCTTTCAGTTCTCCTCCCCATCCCTCTGGGAGCCGGGGGGAGGGGGGAATAGGAAAGTGGCTGCATGAATGAATGATTTTAAACCACGACAAACCCTAAAAATTATCTTATCCACAAATACTGCATTTTTGTAGAGAAACAAGGAAAAGAATACAGGAATAACCAAATACTTGTTTTGAACTGGGTTAACGTATCACAGTGCTTCATGACAGCCACAGTTCTTGTGTTTGGAATTAAGCTAAAACTTGGTGTTGGGTATTAGTTGTATCTCTCATACTGTCCCAAAATTTAGTTATTGTCATGGTTTAAACCCAGCTAGTAACTCAGAGCCACGCAGATGCTCACTCACTTCCTGCCCTGTTTCCTTCCCCTGCTCCCACAGGTTGAGACAAGAACAGTTTGGTAACTAAGGTATAACACAAAACCACTGCTGCTACCACCAATAAGGATAATATAAGGGAAATAACAAAGGAAGAGAATACAACCACTCACCACCCACCGACCTATATCCAGCCCAACCAGAGCAGTGATCTAGCCCTTCTGCGTAACTGCCCCCAGTTTATATAGTGGGCATGATGTGCTGTGGTATGGAATGCCTCTTTGGCTACTTTGGGTCAGGTGTCCTGTCTCTGCTTCCTCCGGGCTTCCCCTCCTCCCTGGCAGAGCATGAGACTCACAAAGTCCTTGATTAGACTAAACATTACTGAGCAACAACTAAAAACATCGGTGTTATCAGTGCTGTTCCCAGGCTGAAAGTCAAAACCACAGCACTGCACCAGCTACTAAGAAGGAGAAAAGTTACTTCTACCGATGAACCCAGAACAGTTATTCACACTGACTTCCCTTGTTAGCAATATTTTATCATCTCATATTTATTGGCTTACATTTACATAACATTTCTTAGGAGGTACTAAAAATTGCCTCCTTTACTGTCACTATAGCTCTTAGTAAGCAATTCCTATGCTACCCTTTGGAATCCTCTTTCACCAATATGTAGCTAATCTAGTGTACATTGGTATAGTTGCTTTGCTTCTGAAAGAGCTCGTATCTATCCAGAACGTATGGAACCACTGGGGAGCAGAGACATTTGAACTGTGTTATCACAGTCAGAAAAATCAGATTTTGTTTTATGGCCCAAAGCTTCTGTAAGCAGAATCACAGACAGTTCTTGGAAGACAGCGTGTAGGCAATTGAACATCTGTAGCCTCACCCTGAATATCTATAGCCTCACCTTCATGCCTCTTGGTGCTTGCAATCCAGAAACTTTTTATAGGAAAGCAACTGTATGTAATCTGAAAAAATAGTCAACTATAAGTTAAATAAATCAGAACTTCTTTATAGCTGTTCAACTTTGGAATAATCTCAGCAATTGTTTTTCTCAAGAACGATTACTGAATTAGCATTATTTGCTTCAACAGAACATAGTTTAGAACAAAGAATACACTATTGATTTTTACAGAAAATTCTCCAGACACTCAGAAATTATTTGCTTGGTGGGCAACTGACCTACCCACTTTTCTGGCTAGACTGTACCTTTAATTCTCCTCTAGCTCTCCTTCATATCGGTAAGTCCAAGGTGGAGATGAAGGATAATGTGTTAAGGGATCTCTCTATACAGAGTTGTTTTCTACCTTGGAGAGCCAATTAAACAAAAATTGCCTACGGCTTTTAAGTGCCTTCAGAACTCCAAAGCTAATGTCTTATTCTGTATCTTAATTCAGTTTTTTAATACTCAAAAAAAATTGTAATTTACATAGAACAGGTGTTATTCCTGTAAACTGTAGCTATTCAGAAATGTTTCTGATTTAACTGTTGATAATCAATCTTAAAGTATTGTAAATTGCTTCTCTTGCAAGTGTCATAGATAAAAGTAGTAAAAAACCAAAAAGTAACAAACCACAAACCAAAGAAGAAAATGTGGCAGACATGTTACACTTTTTTCCCTCCCTCTGAGGAAAGTTTTATCTCCCTTCTTTCCATTGATTTTGATATGTGAGTATCAACACTAACTCAAGCCCTTTGTTAGGCCAAATCTTACAGGCATATAAACACACATTTATCTGAGTAAGTCTAGTGCTTATGTTTGTTAAGTTGAGCATATCCTTGTAAGTTATTTAAATAAAGACCTCAATTTCCAATATTCTGCTTAATGACATTACCCTTCTTCTTTTATTTGAAAAGGTCCACCCAGTCTGGGAAATTATCAGAACACCCAGCTAATGTATTTTTCTCTTCCTTTTGTTATAACAAAATGATAACAGTAGTAACAGTGATAATTATTATTTCTACCATAGACGTATATATTGCACTTATCTAAGTTTGGCATGTCATTCGACCGTGATTTGCTTTCCTTTCAACTACAAGAAAAACAAGAATATTGGTATTTTAGAATTATTCATCCTACCTTAATATTTTCATCTCAAGATTTCTAAAAGCTGTAGAAATAGCAATGCTGTACATAATAAAAGACCATTTAAAACAAGGGAGAAGCATATTTGTTTCAGATACCTGTCAACTGATAACAGTAAAACAATTTTTTGGTGAATGAATTGGGTATAGTAGACTGAAGGAATTGTCGTCTTCTCAGCTAAAGGACATGCTGCTTCTCTATAGCTTCCCACTAACAGTGCACAACAACTCAGACATTTGAGATATACAGACTCTGCCACAGAATTCTGCTGTGATCACCAGTGGATTAATTAACAAAAGTGATGAAAGTTAAATTCTACTTAAAGCCTCAAAAGAAGCACTGAGAGAGTGATAGAGGGATAAATATCTTGTTCCCCATATTAATTTCAACTATGTGAATGAATTAGCTTTGACTTCTCTGATGAAAGTTTCATCTAGTTACCTCTAATAGAACACAATTAACTCCTCAATTTGACTCCCAGCAACTATTGCAAATATACCATGACAGAAAGTCTATTTTATGAATAACTAGAGTAAAACTGGATTAAATGAAAACTTCAAGTATTTAAATGAATTTACCAGAAGGATTCTCAGAAATCCAGTCAGGTTATGTATACTTAGACAGATAGAAAACTACAATAAGAATATTTGTCTGATTACAGAATGCCCTTCCTTGCATTCCAGTTCTGTGTATCAGTAATTGCACTAGTAGTATGTTGGACATTCATCTACGATTTACAGTTGGACAATAACAAGAACTATACCACTAATTTCTGCTAAAATATCTTACAGTCTGTGTTGTGTTTGCATGGCAACGTTTTGCTAGCAGGACTGGCCTAAAGGGGTGACTTCAGTGGTGGCCAACACAGCCAGTGCAGGCCAACTCCAAGATGGACCCACCCCTGAACAAAGTTCACCCCATCAATGCTAGCACCCCTGGGAAAACATATTTTGGAAGGGGAAAATACCTGCTGCACAACAGCAGCCAAAAGAAAGGAGTGAGAATATGTGAGGTAGATAAACAACGTGCAGACATCATAGTCAGTGTAGAAAGGAGGGAAGGAGGCACTTCAGGTACCAGAACTGAGATTCTCCTGCAGCCTGTGATGCAGACCGTGGTGAGCCTGTGCCCCTGCAGCCAATGGAGGTCTATGGGGAAGCAGATTCCACGTGCAGCTCATGGAGGACCCCACACTGGAGCAGGAGGATGCCCAAAGGCGGTTGTTACCCTGTGAGAAGCTCATGCTGGAGCAGGTTCATGGTGGGACCTGTGGACCCACAGAGAGAGGAGCCCACACTGGAGCAGGCAGATGCACCCAAAGGATGCTATGACTCTGTGGATTGCTGGAGCAGGCCCCTGGCAAGACCTTTGGACCCTGGGAAGAGAAGCCCATGCTGGAGCAGGTTTGCTGGCAGGACCCAGGCTGGAGCAGTCTGTTCCTGAAGGACTGCACCCCATGCAAATGCCACATGAGAAAGACCATATCAGAGCAGTTTGTGGAGGACCCATTTTGGAGAAGTTCATGAAGTACTATCTCCCATGGTGAAATTCCACACTGGAGAAGGGAAGAAACTGAAGAGGAAGGAGCAGCAAAGACAATGTGTGATGAACTGGCTGCAACCCACCCCAGGGAGAGGAGCTGGAGAAATCAGAGTGAAGTTGAGCCAGGGAAGAAGGGAGGGTGGAGCAGATGTGGTTCTTAATATTTAACTGTATTTCTCATTACACAAATCTGATTTGATTGGCAGTAGGAAAAAGAAATCAGTTTCCCATGTCAAGTCTGTTTAGCTGTGACAGTAACTGGTGAGTGATCTCCCCCTGTCCTCATCTCAAACCCCAAGCATTTCATCGTATGTCTTCTCCTCCTGTTCAGTTGAGGAGGGGAGTGATAGAATGGCGTCATGGGCATATGGCAACCAACATCCACTCAAACCACCTTGCAATCCACATAATTGTCAACATAATGAGAAAGTATGAGCTGAAACTCTTTAAACCACATTGATTGTTCTAAAATCAGCACTTCTTCCCATGTACTTAGTTCCATCTGTATTTTAATAGCAGGAACTGAAGGGAGGTAACGAATGAAAAGCTCTTTCTGCCTACAGGCACCATATACAAAGAAGAGGGAAGAACACCACCTGTTTAGGTCCTGCAAACTTTACACAGTTTTCACAACAGGAGCCTGTTCTATCAGCTCCTGTGTGTTTTAAACAAAACCATGAAGACATGAAAAATCTCTCTTCTGCATCTTTTGAGATCTTGCCATAAGTACTGTAGATTTCCATTATATATGTGAGTGCTATTCGTACAGAATGAATAGCAGAGAGGTGCAGAGGCTGACTGCATTGAGCAGATAACAGCACAAAGCTCTGCACTTAAATGTATGGCTTTAATGTAGCAGACTCAAGGCAATTTTTGAAGGTCTTGTAAAGTAATGATGGAGTTCAGTGAGGCATTAAGTGTCAGAAACAGCACTGCTCTAGCAGCAAAAAAAACCAGCTTGTTCTTATGGCTATTTCATGCTGGATATTTATGAAGGGAAACACACTTGCATCATTCTGCTATGCTGATTAATGTTCCTAATGTCCCGCTGCCTTCATAAAGTTAACAAACTAAAAGGTTCTGGGTATTATTATTATTATTAAATTATTTGAGAAGGTGTTGGGAAAGGAGGAGGGGGTGTGTGTCTATTTGAGACAAAGGTGGAAGGGAAGGTACAAACATACAGAGGGGATGATACAAAGTTTAGACTACATCAAGCCTAGTTGAGTAGATTTTTTTAAGTTCAAAATACACTGGGAACTAAAAAGGCTATAAACCACAGCAACCATGTTTTGGCACTGGGAAAAATGTAGTATTATGCTCCAGGTGAGCTGAAAAACAGTTAATGTAACAGTTATACTTGAACTGGAATCCAGTGGTGTGATAGATCTTTCCCACCTTGGTGTAAAAAAACAATCAACACAAGGAATGAGGATGTCCAGGCTCTATTAAGTTCCACATTTCTTCTTAAATGATGAAAACCAAAAGGTGTTTCAGTGGAAGCTGCCAAAACTTGCACTGATGACATAAATAATCATTCTATAAATTATACTTATTCCTACCCCTTCATTTTCACAATTAAAAACTCAACACAACACCAGGAATTCCTTATTTTCTCAACATGTTCTGAGCTATGCTTTTATAAGGAAAAGAGAACTGTTTCTACATGTTAAGACCTTTGTGTTAGCCTTCACCTGCTACAGTACTTCAACTCTGAAACCACAGATTGCTGGAATGATGCCACATGCACACATTATCATGCAACTCAACCAGGTGGCCTTTACAAGAAATAAGACTGTTTCAAATTTTGTCCCACCTCATAAACTTCATGTTCTCCTTATTAGATACCTAACTCTTTCACAAGTGTACATCTTAGCCTCAAAGGTAGCTAGAAGCAGGGTATTTCCATGTGAAGTTTCTCAAACAGAAGAAATTCCTACTTAAAAGTGTGCTCCCATTTATATGCATAGCTTTCCATAAGCAGGACTTCTTAGTACTTTGCCAGGTGGAGGGTCTGTGTTTTGGAAATAACCTTACAATAAAAAATATCATACAAATTTGACTGCCAGCATCAACAAGAGTCTGCAATAACATACTGAAGAAATACTTCCCTACAAAAATACATTCCCATTTCTAAAAAGCTACAGCTACACAATTTGCTGTTCTGCTTTTCTGTAATATTCATCTCCTTAATGTTAGAGGTAAGTCATATCTTACAAGTTAGGGCACTGATTTCTTTCTAATGAAGCTTTAAAAATTTAAAGTTTATAACTTTCAACCAGTTCCAAAATGAAGATGCTTTCAAAAATCCCAGGCTCTTCTTCATAGTATTATTGGGTTTAATAATGTGCCTTCTGAGAGCTGCAGTTCTGCTTTATAATGCTGTCATTTCGTTGCAACTGACATTCCGTCCATGTAACTATTTCTGCTACCCTTACATTTGCACAGAAACAAATGCAGATATTTCTTTGATAATTGGCTTATTAAAAATTCATAGTGGACTTTGCTGTCAATATTTAAACACAAACTTTAATGTTTGCTAGTGCTATCTTTTCCAGGGGAAAACAAACAAACAAACAAAAAAAACAGAGAATGCAGTGCTTTTCAGGACAAAACCGGATTTTATTGTGGGTTAACTTTCAGGATAGATAACATTATTACTTCAGCATTAGTACACGTTTTTGAAGTTTAACATAACCATGTTTTTGAGTCCCAAGACAGCTTGATATACTACAGTACTGTAATGCAATCTGTTTTTTTATCTTTTCCATTTCTGCTCAGGAGTGCTGATGTCATATAAAGAGCACTATCAGTCATCTATATACACCATTAACATTAGACTTAAGAGTGTTTTATTCAGAGAACTTTACATTTCCTGGTTAATCTGTTAAATACATTCCACCCAAAGCTTTGAGTCTGCAGAGTGCTAAACTCACTGGTGAAGAAAACAAATGCACAATCAAGATTTCAGTCTTCCCTCTTCAAAGGAAAGAGCAGTACATTGCAGTTGAAATTGAGACAGACCAGTGTTTAAAGCAAAATATGCAGAACCTGAGATACTTGCATTTAGTTATCATCCCACCCCAGACTTGTTTTCTGGTTTTGAGCAAATCAGCTGCAGTCCAGGAACTCTCATGGACTGAGGTGAATTCTTCTATCTGTCCACAAATCAAAAAAGTACTGAAGTCTAACAATTCCTGTGAGGTTATTGCTCAACTTTGTAGGGATCTATGAGAGTCCTTTCACTGGCCTCCCAAATTGTTTTCGTTCATGTTCAGAACTGCCACTGCTGAGCAACAAGACACTTGTCTGGACCTTTCCCTGCTTTTTCAGCTTTTTCCACTTTATTACCTGGCATAGAAGCCATAGGATGAAGCCTACCAACTCACATTCCAGAGGACTAGCCACATGACCCACTCCATAGCTCATTACAAAGTGCTCCCTCTTTCTCATCTTGCCACTACTCTTTGCTTTGTCCTCCCAACACGTTTCTTTCATCAGAAGTGCTTATTGGGGTGTTTAGTGAATCAATCCAAACCATGAGCAACCTTCCTCATAGGAAAAAAAATAAAATAGTTTTGCGGTGGTTTTTCAGGTTAATTTTTTCCATGGAAAGCCATTTTTCATCTCAAGTCTGTCAGCTTTCTCCAGAAGCGGCAGTTTTCAGCTGCAAATAAATTTCATTGCTATTACTCCATTGTGACACTGATATGGCCCTTCTTTGACATTCTCTTGGCAAATCCAGTCATATCAGAGAAAAAAACATATGGCAGATACTCTAGCTAAGCAATAGACAATAAAGTTCCAGCCTCAAAACCATCCACACAATTCAACAGCTGCAGACAGCTGTGATACTAACTTTTCAGAATTATTTTATTCTTTTACACATAATTAGAATCTGGATGTGCCCAAATTCGCTTGCCTTCTGCCCACAGTCATCCTCAGGAATATTAACTGTTGTTTTGCAGTCAGATTCCTGAATGTTTCAAGGTTATGTAAGCAAAAGCTGTTTATTTAAAATCAAAATAGCCAGGAAATGTTAAGACAATTGGTATTCCAGTGATATTCCCAGAAGGAATTGTATTTGCAGATACTATCTTAAGCAACTATTTTGACGTTTTATAATACTATTAGCCTGCTGTAGAGGCACTACATGCTTGGGTCTCCCTTTTCCAGGGAACAGATCTTTTTCTGTTATTCATAGCTGATTACTATTTTATATTAATTCAACATTTTTAAAAAAGCAAACAAATACCTACAGTAACACTTCTTTTGCCAAGCTGGAGAAAATTACCAAAATAATATCAGAAACTTTGCTCTAAGGAAGCTCTGACAGGTATACTATACAAAACCAAAATGGTTCTCAAGCAAAATTCGTGTAAAATTAAAACTACAACTCACTGAACATCAAATGAAATCATATGTCATAAGCAGAGTGGTGGTTTAACAGATCACATTCTGTTGTTTGTCTCTTCAGGTTTCGCCCTACGTTTCTTGATTATAACTTCTATGGTGCTTCTTTTTATTATACAATGAGGTTATACACTGATGATGACCAAGCAACATCAGGGAAAAATTCTAAAATAACAGATGTGAATCAGTAGGCAAATGCCACGGGAAGGAGTTTTACTTTCACATGTTCAGATGCAACATTGCAAATATAATTGCAATATGCAGCCTCAAATTAAAAATGTATACATTTTAATCTCTAGTATGAGATTTTTTTGTTTTTCCCAATATTATTACAGTGTATATATACAGAAACATTTTGTTGTCTAAGCTGTTTTATAGCTCATGTCTAAGATGTCAGAGATGAAACCTGGATATAATGGACATGCCTATGCCTATCCTGAATCTATACCCATTCCTGTAAGGGCATCTTCCTATGCAAAATATCCACATTTAGAAACCATTTACTCACCTCCATTTCACCTCTATTTAAAAAGAAGGCAAAAAAATCTCTATATCCTTGCAACAGAGAAATACTTGAAAGCATACTCTCAAAATATCCAGTGTGGAGCCAGTTCTTTGGTAAGGGGAAAACAGCATTCAACAACACCACAACACCACCACCACAAAGGTAATCCATCGACACTGCCAATGAGCCTTTTGCTCTGGGGGTGCTCTGGAGTACTTTTGTTAAGATTATTGGCTGGTTTAGAGAGAGCTGAATTTATGAAAAATACTGCAGAATGCATTTGAATAACAAGTATATAATCCCTCATCAAAAAATATTCATTGGAATAATTTTAAACTATGCATTTTTAGTAACTATTGACTCAACCCTAAGGATTGTATTGCACATCAGAGATAAGAATGTATCCCTTCATCCTGTCTCCAGTACCTACATGTGAGCAGGCTACACTGGAAGGCAAAAAGGACCCAATAGCAACCTGCGAAATAAAACACTAGTCTCTCGGAGGAGCTAGCGCCATCTCCTAAAGAAAGAATGCCCTCTACTGCTTGGTTGCAGAGATGCAGAATAGCAAAAGAAACGGATGCTCAAAACCAGGTTTTCATTGGACTCAAACCTTTGAAAAATAAATCAATAAATAGATTAGAAGATAATAATAATAATAACAATTTTTGTGGATTATCTCTCCAAACTATTAGGAGATATGCATGAATAAAAACAAATTCTTCTTTTAAGAAACTTTAAAAGTAGCATTTCTGCTGCTCTGCTGTTCATTTTTATGATATACTTGCACAGCATGGCCCAGACATCTCACTCTAACCAAATGTATAAAACCAAGCTCAATATTTTCTTCATAATACTCGAATGCCTAACACTTTAATTTTAAAATGGTTAATGTTGTTGCGTTCAGTAATTGGTTTTGAATGCATTTTCCTTGAACTTTATATAATTTGCTGTCTGGCCTCAAACATAATACTCTCCCATCATTACTTCATATAGTATCATTCAGAACATATGTATAGTATTTGTCCTCAGAGTTTTGCCTCTGAAAAACAACCAGCTGAAATTCTTAAATATCTAAATGTTACATTCACAGCATGTAATTTTGCAGCAAGCTATCACACAGAAGTGCCCTTAAAGTGTTGACAAAAACAGTAGAGACATGCATACTCATTTATTTTACATCAGCAGAAAAGAAAGGGATTCATGAATGCTATTCTAGAAAGCTTACCTCATCTGATCTGATCCTGTTTTGTATTTGTTCATAAGGAAACCCTATATTTCTGAAAGTAAAACAGGAGTTTTAAATAGTCACCAATTAGTACCTCCAGCAGCAGATATTAATCTTTTTCCTGCCATTTCTTCTCTTTCTTATTTAGCTTCCCACATAAGTAGAGATTCTAGGGATATTCACAGCTGATTCTAAGAAAGAATGGCAGACGTGCGTAGTCTGGTAGACAGAAGCTTGTTTGATTTAATGCAAAACCAGGAAAGCCTAAAATACTTTGTGCCGAATACATGAAGAATGTCAAAAGAAGGACAACCTATTTAGGTTGATCTCAGGAATTCCCTAGACTGGTTA